>NW_015627232.1:220717-243931 GCF_001515625.1 Sinocyclocheilus rhinocerous
AGCTGTGGTCGGGAAGGCTGTGAAACTGAGTTTTGCTACCACTGCCGCCAGCTGTGGCACCCAGACCAGACTTGTGACCAAGCCAGACGTCAGCGTGCTCGCCACACGTCAGGAGCCAATGATGTCTCCACACTCTACGTGTTCAATGAAGAGCCTGGTGGTATGACACAAATATTGAGGGACTAACCTAATATCTGTTTGGTGTCCACCGGCTAAGATGTTTGCTCTGCTTTTAATCTTGAAGATGCAGAGGAGATCAAGCCCTGTCCACGTTGTGGTGCCTACATCATGAAGACTAATGATGGCAGCTGCAACAGAATGAACTGTACAGTGTGTGCTTGTCAGTTCTGTTGGCTGTGCATGCAGGAGATCACTGATGTGCACTACTACACACACACACACACACACACACAATACACACAGTCATCAAGTTACAGTAAGAGTAGTCGCACGTAGCCAGATCTTTGACTAATGGCTAAGGTCTGGTCTGCATTGTAGTTTATTTTGTGTAAAAATGCTTACTTAGACAGGACGAGACATGTAAAGTGACCAACCACAGGTCAGTTTGGTTTTTACACATTTTAAGAGTGTTTTTTTTTAAATACACTACCGTTTTAATGTTTTGGGGTCAGTAAGATTTTTTTTTTTTTTTAAACAAATAAATTAATAAATTACAAGGATGCATTTAATTTATCAAAAAGACACTGTAAATGCATTTATAATGTTATTTCTATTTCAAATAAATGCTGTTCTTTTGAACTTTGTATTTATCAAAGAATCCTTAAAATAAAAGTATCATGGTTTCCATAAAAATATGAAGCAACACAACTGTTTTCAAATGATTTCTGAAGGATTATGTGACACTAAAGTAATAGTTCAATAATGGTGTGGAAAACACTGAAAAATAAATGAAAAATGTATAATGTTTCTGTCCCACAAAAATAAGTACAGATTATTTCATAGACATAAATCTGAAAATAAGGGACAATGCAGTTTTGATCGTGAATATCTAGTTTACTTGCTGACTCTGTTTCAACTGTTTCAGAGATTTGATCCCTTTAACATTGAAAATGCACATTGTATCAAATCTGTACCTTCTAAATACTTTATGTCCAGGCAGACTGATCTAAAAAAACTGCGCTTCCTTTGCAAGTCATATTAATCAGAATTGTAGAGTGAGTTTTTTTCTGAAAGTGCCTGCAGATTTGTATGCAAAATTTGGTCTGTGGGTGTGCGTAAATGAAACTCTTCTTGCTTTTAAATCTGCCTGCATTTATTAATTGATTAAGTTACTGTAGGCAATTGTGCAATCTCTTTATTACAGAATTAGAGAATTTATCCAGTGTGCAGAGCTTTCACTGCCAAATATAGGACATTTGCCTGCAAGCACATAGCCCACATTCATCACCAGCAGTCACCAGAGTCTCTGATCTGTTATTAAGTTACTCTCGGACACATTCAGTCTGCAGCACAAGAATGTCAGATATGTTTTTTCTGGCCCTACAATACTGAGTTTGTGCCAGGTTGCTTGTATTGCCGACTTCATGAACGTTACAGATTATCTGAGTTGCTTAATTACTCTTAATAAACAAAGTCTTGCAGAAGCTGAGCCATTTCAGAGGTCTGATCTTTAAAATAGTAACTTTGCTACCCGTTTCAGTGAGCTATCGCTGCACTAAAGCTGATTTCTGATAGATTTTTCCATTCTTGGATGCTGGCCAGCACCGACTTTCATCAATTAATCAGTACAAATCTCTGTTCATATTTCCCTTTCCATGCAACCCAACCCCCACGATTTGCCAGAAGCAGGGTTCTTAATTTAATGAACACCCCATTCTGCTGGGCTCCAGTCGGGCAGAGACAGATTTTTATAAAATGACAGAATACATAAATAATTCTGTCATCCTTTACTCACCCTCATGTCATTCCAAACCTGTGTGCCTTTATTTCTTCTGTGGAAGACAAAAGAAGATATTTTGAAAAATGTCTGATGTCTGCGTTTTTTATTTGTTATGTTTTTCAGCGGGTCAGTGTTGTTTTGAAACCTTTGATTTTCACGTTTTTCAAAATATATTCTTTCCTGCCCACGAGGCATTTGGCGCCAACATACAGCGTCGTAGTGCTACGGGCGTCCAGAGCTTGAATCCTGGCTTGAGTACCTTTCCCGATCCCACCCCCCTCTCTCTCCCACTTCACTTCCTGTCAGATATAAACTGTCCTATCATCATGAAGGCAAAAACGCCAAAAAAGAGAAAATATATTCTTTATGTTTCACAGAAGAAATAAAGTCACACAAGTTTGGAATGACATGACGGTGATTAAATGTTTTTATTTTTGGGTTGAACTATCGCTTTAAGACAAGACAACACATGTCTAATTTTGTCATGTGACACCACATTTGTGTTAAAGTCCTTTTTTCCAACAAAAAGGCGACATTTGAAGCATTGGCATAGAGTGTATTTACTAAAGTTAAATAAAAAAATATTGTGTCGCTACTTGCAAAATTTTAACGATAATTAGCATTTCAATCAGCTATATACAGGTGCATCTCAATAAATGAGATGCACCTGTATGTAAACATTGATGTGCTAAACCTTTTTCGCAAATAAAAACCATGGATGGAAATTTGGTTATTGTTATAAGATGATAATCAGCATTCATCAGTAATAAAGTGTTGTGTTCAAATATTTACTTCAGATTGGCTTTTAAAGGGGTAGTTCACCCAAAAATGAAAATTCTGTCATTAATTACTGACCCTCATGTTGTTCCAAACCTGTAAGACCTTCGTTCATCTTCGGAACACAAATAATTATATTTTTGATGAAATAGAGAGCTTTCTGACCCTCATAGATAGCAACACAACTACCACACTCAGGCCCAGAAAGATAGTGAGGGACATCGTTAAAATAGTCCATGTGACATCAGTGCTTGTACCGTAATTTTATGAAGCTACGAGAATAGCTTTTGTGCGCAAAGTTTTTTTCCTTACTGCCTTTCATAAAAAATATCTTAATTTGTGTTGAACGAAGGACTTACAGGTTTGGAATGACATGAGGGTGAGTAATTAATTACAGAATTTTCATTTTTGGGTGAACTATCCCTTTAAGCTAGTAGCCTGTAATACTTTACCACACAGAACAGAACAGGAAGTGACATTGACCGTAGAGGATCGTAATTCACCCAGGCGGTGCATGAGGCTAATCGAGGATGAGATCATAAAATATTGATTCAATGAGACAGTGTGCGTGTGTCTGGCTTTTATTGGCTAATATTCCTTGTCTTATCTTTAACCTCATGTCATTTACATGCCACAGATATATGAGTGTATGAAAAATACTTTCATTTATCTTCCTCACAGTCCCTCAGGCTGCACTTTCTGGGGAAAGAAGCCATGGTCGCAGACCCGCAAGGTTTTGTGGCAGGTCGGCATGCTGCTCGGGGCTCCGGTGGTGATCTCACTCATAGCAGGCATTGCGATACCAGTTATCATTGTGGGCATCCCGATTTATATGGGCCGCAAGGTAAAGACCTAAAGTTTGCTGCATTATTATGTCCTCTCTTTGATGAAATGGATCCAGTGACCGTTAAATAGCTCTGGGATGATAATAAGACAAGGCCATGCCCTTGGCTGTATGCTCATTATAAGAAAAGTGCTGCCGAATGCATATATGTAAATGTATGTAAATTCACCAGACCTGTCTCCTTCAAACCGCTGGTAAATGTGATATAGAAAATGTTTGCAAAGAAGGTAGAGAGAGTTTCACTGTGCCATTATTTTATGGATGCCGTTATGCTCTTCAGGACCCCAAGAACCAACACCAGATATATTACCTCTTTAAAATCACCATGAAATCAAAATGGACAATTCTTATTCTCTTATGGAATATCACAATGTTTATTATAAATTATTTATCCATGAACATCATTATTATTTCAAATTTGCACGCCCTGATAATCTTCCAAAAAAAAAAGTGAAAAGACATTTGTAATTTTACATTTTATGCTTGTATGCTTGTACAAACTTTAAGTTTGTATCTGTTTGCTTGCCAGGTTCATGGTCGCTGTAAGAAAAACAATATCTCAGGAAGTAAACATTATCTGACAGTGGCCAGTGGGGTCATGATGTCTGTTTTTGTGTCTCCAGTCATAGCGGCCATTACTGTGGGTAAGAAAATCATCCATCCACCTTGCTGGTTGCTTATAACATGATGAACATGTAAAACACTGTGGTTAGTACTTATTACTTCTATACATACTTCTATGCATATGTTTAACACAATGCACAAAGCTTTCTATTTAATATTCACTACTGTCACTAAAAGTCTTTGTTTTTTTTATATTATTGAATATGAATATGGGAAATAGGGATATTAAGAAGTCAAGGAGCACTTTAGTGGTCATATTGTTGGGTTATGTCAATTTAAAGAAGCTGAATGAAGCATATTGATCTGTTCTGGCATGAGTTCAGACAAATGAAGCTAATTTGCCTCTCAATTGAGACACTGAATGAGAAAGGTAGAACATGTCATTTCAAACCTGTACAACTTTTTTCTGTGAAGCCTAAAAGGTCATCTGAAGCCAAAACAGGCTAAAATAGAGACATTATTCACTGGAAATTTAAGAAAAATTCTCTTAAAGGGGTCATATGATGCGATTTCAATTTTTCCTTTCTCTTAGGAGTGTTGCAAGCTCTTGGTGCATAAAGAAGATCTGTAAAGTTGCAAAGACTAAAGTCTCAAATCCAAAGGGTCCTCGTTCTAACACGCCCCCACATGTCTATGTCACGATGTGGGAAGATTTGCATAATGTCGCCCAAATGTTCACCAAAGAAAGAAGGCGTAACTGATTCTCGCTGTAGTATTGTTGCTGCTGCCGCCGCCGCCATGTTGTAGAGATGCTGTGTATTTCATTGTGAAAGCGAAACTACTTTGTTTGGCCTTCCAAAAGAGGACGATATCCGCTTCGTCATGCCTAGAGCTGATCCGTGCTGGTCGCTGAGGAAATACATCAACTTCGCGCTGTGAATCGCCGGATCGGCTTTCACCGTGGACGAAGTGGAGTCCAGCCTGGGGTCGTCACATGTGGTTGCCGCAAGCCCGCCGGCTGCTCCTTCGTCGAATCCGCCAGCCGCGCCGTTCTCAAACCCGCCCGCCACCACTCACTCTAGCCCGCAGTGTATGACGCTGTGTTTCATTGTGAAAGCGAAACTTTCCAAAAGAGGACAACTAGAAATCAGTGGTTAAGTTGTATTTACAACACTGTTCCAGAACACTTCAACCCAAATATTCAGATGTGTGCAGAACATTTTCACCAAATACACAACATGATGTTATTTTTTAGCAATGTCATATGACCCCTTAGCCAGATCTTTTCATCATGATTAAGGTGAATAACAACATATGCTTAAGTCAGTTAATCAAACAAAGCTATCATATGACTTTGGAAGACCACATTTATGATATTTTATTCATATTTCATATTGCATTTGCATCTGTTATAAAGCTTAAACGTTCTTGAAGCTTAAAAGTCTCCATTAATTGTAATTGTATGGAAAATAGCAACTGGACCATTATTAAAGGTTTCTTATGTTCCACAAAAGCAAGAAAATCATACGGCTTTAGAATGACTTGAGGGTAAACAACAGATATTTTGTGAGGGGTGAACTAATCCTTTAACATCCATATTGCATGCATTTAAGCTTACATATGTGCATGCAGCTGTTTCATTCATGCTCGCACATACACACGGCAACTGCCCAGGTCGTCTCTGATGACTCATCTATCTTCTGCTTTGGCATTCCTGTGAGAGCTGGAGCGGGGAGGGGAGGGGAAGATTACAGCAGTTGGCTGCAACTAAAATGTCAGAGCGATCTCCATGGCATAGCGTGAAGTCCTGAGCGCAGCACATTCACTACTCTGTGCTCTCCTCGCAAACCCAAAGCCTGTGTTCCCTCTCATTCTCCCCTCTGAATAGCCCTGTCTGTTCTGCAGCTCTGACCTCTCCTCAGGAGAGCCACAGAGGGGCCTTGTCCCCTTCAATGTCCCCATCAACAATGCCACTCTGTTCTTATCCAGAACCAGGAGGATCATGGCCTTTTGTCTCTCTTATTGTGTGTTGTCCTTGTCTTTGCTGCTAGCATTATGCCTCTGTGTATTTATGTTGCTATTATGTGCATTCTTGCCCTTTTTCCTTCTTCAACATAATTCATCTGAAAATAAGTTCACTTTTAAATGAGCTAAATATGTCTGTGATTTGAGTATTTCATTATGTATTCTTGTACACTTATACATTTTTTCTGTAATTAATAATCATGAAAATCTTTCAATACCTTTATAATTAATTCTAATTTAGTACATCTTCTGTGCTTGAAGGGGTGGGGGTGCCTCTTATGTTGACATATGTCTACGGGGTCGTGCCCATGTCGTTGTGTCGTAATGGCTGGTGCAGGCCACAAACTGAAACTCCTGAAGTACGGAACATACAGCTGGAAGATCTGGCCAACTGTAAGTCCAACTTCCTGAAATTTGGCTATATGACTATACATTTACAGTTAACTTAAATGTTGTGCCACTACAAATTTAACTACCTCTATTTTTTTCAGTAGCCTGACAGTAGTTCAGTTGCATTAGAAATAGCGCTTTGTTTTTAACTCCAATATCGGAATTAGAGGGTATTTATCTAGCAATTTAATACTGAGATTCTTATTTTTGTGCCAGAAAAATATGGCTGATATACAGTAATGTAGAGATAATATAATACAGATAGTAGAAAATACAGAACAATATTACCCCCTATACATAGCTTCAGTGAAGTTGGCTATTGCTAGTACTGTAGCTGACTTGCTTTGCTGTAGTTTAACTATTTTTTAATAGGTTCACTGTAGTACTTCTTACTAAGAGTTTTTAGTGTTTTAGTGTAGGAGTTTTAAGAGTATCTTTGTTGCTGTTTAACCACACTGAACAGCTTCTTTGTAGTTAGCTACTTTTTGTTAGCTTTTAGTGTAGCTAAAGTGTAGCTTGTAAGAGTATATTTTCTGTAGTTGAATTACCTTAAACAGATTTACTGTAGTTAGCTACTTTTACTAGGAGTTTTTAAGTTTAGCCAACTACTTCTAAGAGCATCTTTGTTGTAGTTTAACCGCCTTAAACAGATTTACTGTAGTTAGCTACTTACTGGGAGTTTTTAGTGTAGCTAATTAATTTTAAGAGTATCTTTGCTGCAGTTTAACCACACTGAACAGCTTCTATGTAGGTAGTTACTTTTTGCTAGTTTTTTGTGTAGTTAACTGTTTGTAAGAGTATATTTTCTGTAGTTTAACCACCTTAAACAGATTTAGTAAGCTGCTTCTTACTAGGAGTTTTTAATGTAGCTAACTAATTTTAAGAGTATCTTTGCTGTAGTTTAACCACACCATACAGCTTCTTTGTAGTTAGCTATTTCTGCTAGCTTTTAGTGTAGCTAACTGTTTGTAATGTAAGAGTATCTTTTCTGTAGTTTAACCACCTTACAAAGATTTACTGTAGTTAGCTCCTTTTTACTGGGAGTTTTTAAGTTTAGCTAACTACTTTTAAGAGTATCTTTGCTGTAGTTTAACTGCCTTAAACAGATTCTCTGTAGTCAGCTACATGTTAGTAATATGTGTAGCTTACCTGTTTAAAAGGGTAGCTTTAGATTATAAATTTTTTTAGCTTAGAAAGCTACAGTTTCAACGCTGCTTACACAACACTATACTGTACATTACGCATGACACTGTTTGCTAGAAAATGATCCTACTTTATTATAAATTGTTAATCACTATGTATGTGTTTGTATTTGAAACATTGTTACTGTAGTGCAGAAAGATTGGTTTTGTAATATTAAGCTCACAGTTTGGCCTGATCTGATGACATTTAAACTTCTCTTGAAGATCTTCTATTTTCTCATGTAGTCAGTGATCACTGGACCGGCCAGACCAACCCAGCTCTATCCAACGGAAGTGTACAGGAAGTGAGTGTGAATGTGGAGGAAGTGATGCCGCTTCCCAGCACCAGTGTAGTCCAGTCTGGAGCAAAGGGCTCAGTTGAACCTTCTAATGATGGACATGTTGACAGCACTGAGCAGGTTGTTCAGTCAGACGATGTGGATGCAGTTGAGGAGTGTGCCTTCAGCAGCACACAAACATTTGCTCTGAGGTCAGCAAATTTCATGACTTTTTATTTTTTCATTATTGATAAGTATTGAAGCAGTTCTGTTAAAATATAAACACTACTATTCAAAAGTTTGGGGTACGATTTTTAATATTTTTTAAATAAGTCTCTTATGTTTGTCAAGACAGCATGTATTTCAATAAAAATACAGTAAAATTGTAAAACATTATTTAAATGTAAAATACCTGTTTTATGTTTTAATATGTTCTAAAATGTAATTTATTCCTGTGATGCAAAGCTGAATTTTCAGCATCATTACTCCACTCTTCAGTGTCACATGATCCTTCAGTAATCATTCTAATATGCTGATTAAGAAATATTTCTTATTATTTTCAATGTTGAACACAGTTGTGCTGCTTCATATTTTATTTTATTTACTTTTCAGGATTCTTTGATGAATAGCAGGTAACATGAATCTTTGGTAACATTATAAATGCCTACTGTCAATTTTGATCAATTTGATGCATAAAAGTTTTCATTTCTTTAAAAAACATACTGACCCCAAACTTTTGAACAACAGTGTATTTATTCTATGAAATAATAATAAGAAATGATGCTAAACTACTTAAGGTTTTCTTATTACAAATATTTAGTTCTTTTATTCAGGATTTCTAATTTCATAATGGTATCAAAATGGCCCTGACATTTATATCTCCTCAGAAATATATCAAAATGTTTTTAATATAGCTCATAATCATGTAAATATGTGTATTCAAGTTATTGCATGTGAGAATTGCATTTTTAATGTTTTCATTTTTAAATGATCAGATAGGGTTTTTTAATAAATGAACATAAATCACACCATCAATAACGTAATCAATTTCTTTTTCCTAAAAACGGTGTCACATGTCTTTACAGCAGGGAAGGGACTAATATTGAGGTCCGTGTGGAGATCGAGGCCCAGCCACGGGACGGCCGGAAGCCCAGTCTTAGCAGTATTCTGTCTAGCAAGAGCCTGTCTGCGGAATCGCTCAGCCAACCCTGTGAACCTCTGTGTGCCTCTCAACAGACAGGGAGCACCGACCCCGTGCCAGTTCCTGAGATAGACAGCGTCTAAGCAAATCCTGGCAAACCACTGCTTCCACAGCCCACCTACACTCCCACCGGGTGCTTCCAGCCTCTGCCTGCAAACGCAGAGAGCCAGCGACATGGAAACTAACACACAGAGAGAGCGTGAAAGAAAAAAGAGAGGGAGAGATGAAGATGAGAGGCCAGGGCAGCTGCCAAAATGCCACAGAGGGGATTAAAGACGATCATATAAACTCAAATGACCAAGCGCATGTTTGTCAACGAGTTTGAGGAGTGCTAATCAATTTTATACTGTGTTCTATAGGAAACAATGCCTATTTGGATGCTGGTCTGTTTAATTTATTCAATTAGCTTTTCTTTTAGCTGGACCCTTTTATCTAATGACCATATGGTTCGTATCCCCTGATTTATCCGTAGGGGGAAAAAAGGAAAAAGAATTAAAGTACGGATTAATAGCATGGTTAATTCTGCCACAGTTGCTAGCCTGACATGGTATGTGACTAGCAACATGGTGAAATGCAGTAAGTCTTGTACTGCAGGCTAATGCTAACTTGGGTAATGGGCTTTTCCCACATGGCATTCATTCATTTGGATTATGCAATTTTTTTTACATAACTGTTGCATTTTCATGAAGGAGCAGCAAAATCTGTCTAGAATTAGCCTTCCTGATTATGATAATCTTAGGTCAAAACTGATGATTTTAGGGAACGTAAACATCATGAGTGATGCTCAGAAAACTGATGATCTTGTTTCCCTCTGTTCACTTTTAGATCTTTATTTCTGCAGTAAAGGCTTTTCTTTTTGCCGCTGTTATTGAGTACGTAATGAATCAAACTTTTACCCCCTGTCATATTAAAAAATAAGCAGCGGACAGCCCTGTTTAAAGTGTAAAAGACCTCCAGGAGTTTCCAAAGTTGAACCTTCATAGCTGTACTGCAGATTGGAAACAATGAATGGAACAGTATGTCAATAAAAAGATTTGTATTGAATGGTGACTGGGAGAATTGCTATGTTTCATTCTCGTTTGTTCAATATTTTTCATTTATTGGTGGGATGTTATTTTATGTTTTATGTAGTTTCTACATTAAACATTTTGTCAGCATTGCTATAAGACATAGACAGAGGGCGCTACAGCTCTAAAAACACACTCTATCAATGATTCTGTACCTGCTGAATCTGGAGTCCAACAGGAAATTCAAGCAGTTCAGAGTTATGTATGTTTAACTCAAAAAGGCTGTTATTTGAAATAATTTTGAATTTTAACAGAATACCTTAACTAAACCAGACCATAAATATGATTTAGGGGCATAATATGAAGATGCTTTATTTGTTGATGAAAATTCTTTAATATTTTATTGTCCATTGGAAATTGGTTCAGAACAGTAACAACATCATAAATTAATTAATTAAAAACTCAATATAAAATATTTTATATATAAAAATAAGCTATTTCAAGAGAAATTTTAGGCCTATTTCTGTTGTAAACCCACTGTAAATTTAAATTGTTGTTTTCTATCGTGAAATCATTTGTAAAAAAAATTTTTTTTTAATGTGGCCAAGCTTGTACCCTCACAGTAAATTTACAATTGGCATCAAATAATAACTCTATTATTATAATATATGATATTATAATTAATCTTATGTCACCACCCATCATTTGTTCTTTTTTATATAGCCTATACGGTGTATCAATTTTTGTATATTTCTATAACAGCGTTTTCAGTTAGTTATTTTTGTATATTTTATATCAGTGCTCAATGTCATGACACTACAAGGAGTTTATTAGAAAAATAATTTAAAACTAATATTTACAAATATTCAGTTTTCAATAGTCAAATGTTATAAATCATAGTAACAGGGTTGACTATTCAAAATCACCCCTTACTTACAAACCTAACAAAACATAAGATAAAACAAGAGAAAAAAGAATGTACAACCAATCAGCATTGGTCACTGATTGTACAGAACTATAACGTAAACATAAAATATAAGAAAGGAGAAAACAATTACTCCCTGACAGCAATTGTTCTTGTACTGAAACTATGATCATGTTAATATGAGTTTTTTTCATGAAATGGATGTGAATGGGAATTATGATGTGATTGTTATATGCATAACATGGGGGCACAACTTCAGGTACATATTCAGTTGTGAAAAGTTGTTTACTGCACATAATCATGGTAACAGGGTTGACTATTTCAGATCATCCCGTACAAACCTAACAATACATAAAGTAATAAAAAAGAGAAAAACAATTACTTTCTAAAAGAAAGTTCACATCTTAAAAGTATGATGCTGTTGATGTTGAGGTATTTTCATTAGGGTTTATGAAAATTTTAATAAGAGGAAACTGGTAACAAGGTTGACGCACAACATGGGGACACATGTTCAAATATGTTTTTGATTCAGATAACATAACTACATAATGCATAAAGCGATAATAACATATAGCCTATTAAAAGTTACATTGTTACAGTCTTTGTTTTCGTTGGTCACAAAATGACCATATGGTTCTCTCCAAGTTTCGCATGACTGTTCTTCTCATGTGATCAGTCATGAAACGTCAGAGGCTGTGTGTGAAGGGAGCAGCTCGTGGATCTCCGTCACTCGGGCAGTGAAGGGTTACTGTTACTGTACAGATACAGGACTGTGAGCCGGTGTCTATAGACTGCTCGTGTCCACTCGCTCCATTACTCGCTGCATGCTACTCTACTTTCCCCATTCCCACAGTGAGCACCAAAGAAGAGCTCTGCACCTGCTCTGCAGACACCTTCCAGCATGGATGCGTTAAAATCCGCCGGGAGAGCAATAATCAAAAGTCCTGGAGTTCCGCGGCACACATGGGGAACGTCCAAGCATGAGAGTGAGTACCTTCGTTTTTCTCTGTTTACATTTACTGAATACAGCTGCATCAGTGCTGCTGTTCATGCGATGCGGTGATAACACTGCCTTCCTGAAACTACCTCAGCACCTTTTATTAGTCGTTTTTACTGTTAAAATAGATAGATAGATAGATAGATAGATTGTGCAATTCTATTTGCTTATATATATAATATAGTTAGCTTTTAGCTGTCTCTGCACTGTTTGAGATATTCATCTGTATATTTAATTACAGTTAATTCCAATTAGGAATTTCCTGGAGTGTGTATTATTATAGGATCCTTGCCTAATATTGACCCTATAGATAAAAGTCTGGTTACTGTAAAAAGATCTTTTTCTCACTTTTTCCCCACGTGTCTAAGAAAATCCCATTAGATCTCATAGATGTTACCACTGAACGGTTCAAGGTTGACTGGCTTTATGAAATGTGTTGAAACTTGGTCAGGCTCGGAGAGACAGCTGGCCACTCTGCAAATGAAATCACAGCTCCAACTTTCACACTTTCACTGACTCCAAATCACACTTCATCCATTTAAATTGTAATGATTGAATCAGTTGGCCGGTCCTGTCAGCTTTTGTTCTGTCAGGAGGAAGAATCGAGGGCTCTTGTATGGAAAAGAGGGCAGTGGTTTTATGAGACAGCCCGTGTCACATCAGCGGTGACAGGCAGGAGCCTGAGGCTCGACGTGCTGTCATTCTGACATGTGAGATGTGAAGTTCATGAGGCACTCTTGGGACAAAACATCCCTATTTCCACTTGAACTGTGTGCCAGGCATACAGCTGGAGGAAATCCGACTGTCTCATGTTGCTGAGAGTATGTATATTTACTAAAAACCAAGACAATTAGCATAATGAATTATTCAAATCAACAGTTGTGTCTTGGGAATTTAGATGTGCTCCCAGATTAAATTTTAATGATTGGATCTGTAATGGCTGTCTGTCTTTCTAGCAATGCTTTGTTTTTCAGAGACAGAGTGAGTAGGATCAAGTGCACAAGGGTTAATTGTTGAGAACTTGATTAAAAAATAGCTTTTTGGTCTACTAGCAAGATTTCTCACAAAAGGAATATTATATAGAAAACTATCTTGAAGATGATTCAAAATGTCAGTTACACTTTTTTAAAGGAATAGTAAAGAGTAAAAATTTGATTGACATTTACTCACCCTGTATGCATTTGTTTTCATCCGTTGAACACATAAAAAAATATATTTTGAAAAATATATATAAGAAAAATGTATATAAAAGTCATTGGGATTCAAAACAAAGAAATGAATGCTTTTATTTTGCAAGGACACAATAAATTGATCAAAAGTGACAGTAAAGACATTTGAAGAGCTCAGATGCAAAAGCCTCTGCCGTTTGACTCCTATGAGTAGGTTCAGGATTTATAATGAATAGGTTATTTTCATTGCCATTAAGTGAAATAACTGAACATAAACATATGACTCTGAGAAAAATGGTCATTTTAGAAGTAAATTTCAATCGGCACTTAGAGGCTTTTGCATCTGAACTCTCAATTTATAATGTTACAAAAGATTTTCATTTCAAATAAATGCTGTTCTTTTGAATTCATCAAACATTCCTAAAAAATATGTATCATGGTTTCCACAAAACTGTCTTCAGCAGCTCAACTCTTTCAACATTGATAATAATAAGAAATGTTTCTTGAGCAGCAAATCAGCATATTAGAATGATTTCTGAAGGATCATGCGACACTGAAGACTGGAGTAATGATGCTGAAAATTCAGCTTTGTCATCAGGAGTAAATTACATTTTAAAATATATTAAAATAGAATTCACATTTAGAAATTCACATTTTTCAAATTATTATGTGTTTGAAACACTCAGATCATGCAGTTTCAAAAAAAAGATTAAACTTTTGTGCTTCCGTACAAAACAACAGTGAAATTAATTAAATATTTTTGAACTCAAAGGGGAGCAGATTCTAGAACAGCAAACAAACAAGTGAATAATGAACTGTTTTTGTGCTGGTCTGATGAATATTCATGGGAGGCTGGTGTTGTCTCTCAAGTGTGCATTTGAAGGTCAGAGTTTTCACTGGCACTTATTAAAAGGGAAATTTCATGTTTTATGTTGCCAAAAGAGAACGTTCAAGCTAAAATATCACGTTTGGGCTCCTATAGATGTCTTTTTTTATTCAGAGAGTTGGTGTGTGTAATGTCATGCACACAAAGAGAAGTCACTATCAATTCTCGTTGTGTCATTAAAATAACAGTGACAGTTCCAAAGTTCACATTAGTTGCTGCAAGTGTTTGACGCCCTTCCCGGTTTTTACACTGCAAGCTTTTGCAATTTCCAGTGTAATAACCCCTGGGTGAGAAATAACAGGTTTGAGCAGTAACTTCCCTTCTTATCTAAAGTAGACATAAAGAAATAAAAAAAAATAGCCGTTAATACTCTACTATTCGATCATAAATCAGTATATCAGACCCTCTGAGCTGGTACAGTACAGCTTAAGTAAAGCAGACATTCTGGCTTTGGATGAACCAGCTACAGGAAGGATGTCAGCAAATTTATCACATTGTGACCAGGCACAGTGTGAAGGACAGGGAAGTTACACTGACATCCGAGAAGTGGTCTCCATGTGTCATTTTCAATTATAAGAAGTGGATAAGGTGACCGTGCACACAGACTGACACACACGAACAACGTGGATAGAACATTCTTACACACACTGACGCACATTTGCATGCATATGCTCATGTACACCACAGTTCAAAAGACACTTATGCTCTTTATTTGATCAAAAATGCATAAAATGCAAATAAAATTGTTTCTATTTTAAAATGTAATTCATTCCTGTGATTGCAAAGCTGAATTTCCTGTATCATTACTCCAGTCTTCAGTCACATGATTTTTCCGAAATCAATCTAATATGCTGATTTGCTGCTCAAGGAACATTTCTTATTTTTATCAAATTTGAAAACAGTTGTGCTGCTTAATGTGTTTGTGGAAAAATTGATAAAAAAAATTCTGGATTCCTTGATTAATAGAAAGTTCAAAAGAACAGCATTTATTTAAATAGGAATCGTTTGTAACATTATAAATGTCTTTACTGTCACGTTTGAATAATTTATGGCATCTTTGAATAAAAGTAATCAAAAATGAAATGCAAATAAAATTGTTTCTATTTTAAAATGTAATTCATTCCTGTGATTGCAAAGCTGAATTTCCTGTATCATTACTTCAGTCTTCAGTGTCACATGATTTTTCCGAAATCAATCTAATATGCTGATTTGCTGCTCAAGGAACATTTCTTATTTTTATCAAATTTGAAAACAGTTGTGCTGCTTAATGTGTTTGTGGAAAAATTGATAAAAAAATTTCTGGATTCCTTGATTAATAGAAAGTTCAAAAGAACAGCATTTATTTAAATAGGAATCGTTTGTAACATTATAAATGTCTTTACTGTCACGTTTGAATAATTTATGGCATCTTTGAATAAAAGTATACATTTTGTTTAAAAAAATCAGAGCCCACTTTTGAACAGTAGTGTACATATACACATTTATAGTGAAGAAAATTATTCTGTACAACATCGAATCAATGAATGAAGTGTGCATGTGAGCTCATTTTAAGGATGTTTTCTGGGAAAAGGCAGAATTTGTATTCTTTATCAGTTACCCTTCTCATTATTTTTGATTTATGGTTTCTTGTGTCAAGTTCTGTTGCTAGAAAGTGAAGGAGTCTTGGCTGTTTCGTTAACATTCCCTACATTTTATTATTCAGCCTATGCTTGTTTAATCATTTATCATACAAATTAGAAGCTAGTGTCATATATAGCATATTCTTTATATTCATTTTTAGCTGACATTTATTTTGATATTTCACCCATATTGATTTTGTTTTGCTAAATGCTTGGAATAGGTATGAATCTGCACCAAGTTCATGTTTCATTCATTTCTTCTGGTAGCTGGGGTTCAAGAGTATCTATTATGTTCAAGGTTAGCTGATAAGCAGTTGTTTCCTCTGTGAATTCCTTGTTTCATGTGCTATAAAGAGGCTATTTTGTGTGCTTTCTGACTGCACTTGAGGTGGTTGTTAGATTTTTCAGATGGGAGCTCTTGAAATAAAGAAGTCTTTGTAGTCTTTTTCGACAACAATAAGCACCAGCATTCATACAAATTGGGTGAAAAACGCACACACACACAACCATTTTTCTAAATCAAGAGTGTGCAATGCTGTGTGAAAAGACCCTATTAGGTTTTTATAAGGGTTCATTTCAGAGTGTGTCCAGCAATGGACAGCTTTATGAAGACTGAGACTATCTTTCCTCTCCCTTAATTAGGACTCAATTCTGACCTGGAAGGCACATAGGGAAAGAGAGAGAGAGAGAAATAGACACACTCTTTTATTACTTCTGGCCTCGGTGACTCGCAAACATTGTTATTGTGATCACCCTCAGACACTGTGACAGCCGTGTGCAACAGCCTGTCTGTCTGCCTTTAGTCGTGTCTCAGCACAGGCCGCTCAGGTTCAACAATAAAGGTTGGAATTTCAGAGAGAGAGAGAAATAGACACACTCCTTTATTACTTCTGGCCTCGGTGACTCGCAAACATTGTTATTGTGATCACCCTCAGACACTGTGACAGCCGTGTGCAACAGCCTGTCTGTCTGCCTTTAGTCGTGTCTCAGCACAGGCCGCTCAGGTTCAACAATAAAGGTTGGAATTTCGTAAAAAAGGCATTAGCCCTTATGCCCTAGGTGAGAAAATCAACCTAGCCTGTGAATCAGGACCTGAATAAACTAACAGATGTTCATACTGCATCTTTTTAATTAACATAAATTTGCCGCTTGCTCAATTTACTTTATTAAAATTAAATAATGAAATCTGATTTAATCATGTGCAATCTATTTAAAGGGGTGGTTCATTGCGATTTCACTTTTTTAACGTTAGTGTGTAATGTTGCTGTTTCAGAAGTTTCTTTAATGCATTTGCATTGGGAGTATGTATGAATACTTTTCATGTTGTTGATGTAGCATTGCACATAGAAATTAGAAATCAGGGAATTTTCTGTTACCAACATGTAGAGGTGGGGGATATGACTAAACTTATATATCAATATGAGTAACTTTATTCCACGATAACGATATATCACAATATATTTATTTTTGCTTTATGATATCAACATTTTTGAAAGCATATAAATTTCATAATTCTTGTCACCAGTGTCACTATCACAAAAAAAACTAATACTAACCTAAATTTATTGAATTATTATTAAATTATTAAAGTTACAAAAGTGATTTTGTCAAGAGCAGTTAGAGATTTCCTCTCTTTTGCTGTTTGATTAACATGAATGACAGACAGTAGGAATATTAGACTGCTGTCACTTTAAGAGCTGCCTGGATCCAATATACTGTTACACGTGTTTTCTTTCTCAGATATTTGTTTTTACTTAAGTCCTAAATTACTGTGTTTATGAGGGTACTTGCAAAGACGGGTATTTTGACACATACAAGTGTGTATTTAACCATTTAAGGCCTATAAAGCGGTAAAAATAACGCAATGCTCCCATGCTCTATTAGCGCTGTCTTCACGTGCGCGCTTCTCTGACAGCGCTCAGAAACAGTCTTTCAGTGTGCGCACATATAGCGAAATTACTTCTCTTTTGCTGCTGATTGCGTTTCTGCTTAAAATCACTTGTTTTAAACCACAATGCTTAATGTGCAAACAATACGTTTTTGTGACCACATAGAACAGCAACGTCACATGAGCGTGTAACTGCGATAGAGAGGATAGTCAAAAATCTCTACCAGTTGGGTTAGGGTTAGGGTCTACCGGTTAATCGTGTCTACCTGTATATCGCCAACCCTACCTGCATGTTTTACATGGGGCATTACAGTTTTTTAAAATTGCTTAGACACTAAAAGTGATACTTAAGGCCCACTTAGTGAAACCATTCACTCATATACCTAATCTTTAGACCAAGTCTGCCAAACTATAAGCACATTACATGCTTTAAACTCAGTTTGATATTGTAAAACAAACTTTTTGCAAAACTCCAAACACAGTTCTCTACATTACACACATCATTCAAAACTAACAGCTCTTTCGTTTAATTTGGGAAACACTGCCATGTTAATGACACACTCATTTACTGATGACCTACACGCAGCGATCATGTCTGAAAACACTTATACATCATTTGTTCACTTAGTAATCAAAACTTGTTTTTTTTTTTAGAAATAAATTATTTTTACCCCCCTTGCATTTCTGTTTACATTGTATCTATATTGTACAAAGTGCTTTATAACTAGAGCTGACTTTCTGACTTGGCTTGTATGCATGTTCAGTATAGATAGATTTTTGCTTTTGGTGTTTGCTTTTGCAAGATGTGTGTGACGTTTTGTATGTTGTGTGTGTGTTTTGTGGTTTTGTGTGTAGAGTTTTGAGAAATCGAGCTATAGTTTCAAAAACGGTGTGTAAGCAAATCAAAGTGATATTTATGTGTTTTTGATGATAAAATGATATAGACTCTGGTTTATAGCTTCCTTGAGATCACTTAGCCTACTATATCTCCAAACCATTGAAATTTCGAAACGTTTCGAAACAGTTATTGCATAACAAAGCCCTGTTCACTGAAATAACATGGAAGGTTGATGGACACACTTCATGCCATTGGTTGGAAACAAAAGATTCGCAAAACATTATGAAGCTTTGCAAAGCAGTGTTTTGAACGCACCCATCACTAATGTGCACTATTGCTAATTGCCAGTTAACTGACTTTAATTTCAGATTAAGAAAACCCATTTTCAATATTTGGAACCTCTTCCAAAGCCAAACAATTGTCTTAATGCTGTGGATGTGAATATCTGAATGTCCGTTTGAAATGCTAGGGGCTGTGCTGTTTTGATGTGTTCTAAAGTGAATATTACATTTTGACAGTTTCTTTGGATTTTTTTTTTTTCCTTGATCAAATATAAATGCATTCAGTTTGAACTGCCAGCTCTCACATATCTCAGCAAAGGAAAATTTAGCTTCCCATGCCTTCTTTTTAAACCAAATGAACCAGTCTCACTGTTTTCCCCTTTTCTTTTGATTTGTTTGTTATCTCTCAAATCACTAACAAATAAGAGCAAAATCCCTTCAGACTGCAGAAAGATCTCTCTCTCCCTCTCTGTGTCTCGGTCCTTCTGTCTTTGTCATTATTTTTCCTTAGTGTCTGTGAGCATAGAGACTCCCTGTGGTTTGTTCCCTGCAGGTTATGAATAAAAGAGGAGAAAATGATTTTGGAGAGAGAAACAGATGCACAATGTGGCCACACTCAAGACACACACCAAACAAGGAATCAGGGTCATACTTTACAATAAAATTTTGCATTCGTGTTACAGTTTACAATTAGATGTAATACTATATTGTAATAACATGTAATGTAAGTAACATGAACACTGTAATTTAAAATGTTAGGACTGTGATATGTTGGCAATGTATGAACATTTCATGAATTAATTTCCTCAAAATAGAAATAGCATGCAAATCAGAGTGGTCTTACCAAGTACAGGAATATATGGTAATTAAATATTATTTTAAAAATTAATTAAATTAAATTAGTATTAATTAAATTTAAATTATCATACAATACTCAATTATATGAAGTGAATATTAACAGATATTATCATGAGTAGAATTACGTAGCAACAAGACTAACACAGCAACAATGTTACAGTATTAATCTATATATTATTAATCTGTAATCCAAATTACTTTTCTGTGAACTAGCTAGTGAACTGCAGTGTTCAACTATTTTAAGTTCCTTCTCATTGGTATCAAGAGAGAGACCACAAGTGATTTGAAAGTAACACCAATATTTTTGCCATAGACAGATGGTGAAGTAAACTTACATTATGTGGCTCTCTGAATACTTTATTCTGATTGGTCCATTATGGCATGCAGTGCTTAGATACAGTATTGTTCTAATATTCACCACTGTCCATGGCAACAATGTATATCAGTGTATATCTTGTCCAGTAACTGAAACAGGCACTAATTGTATGTCTCTCGTATCACACTGCATACTTGCTTTCTCTTGTTTCATACAAATCAGTGTTGTATTGACCAATCAGAATAAAGGACTGAATAATACATAGTGTTTTATTCCCAGGTATAAAAAAAAACATTATTAGGGAAGTTAAGGCAATGTAGGGTGAGCTTATTTTACAGTGTATAATTAATAAATGCATGCATTTGCATATATTTATCTGAGTTTCCCCTTAAAAAACACACACCTTTGCTCTAAATTCATATATGCAATTGAAAGTGGTTCTTTCTAGTCATTCTTTGAAGTTGCATAGGGTTTTTCATTAAACTGAACCTGCTTTATCTCTGATAGACTGAGAGAGCGGTCAATGATACAGTCCTCCCAAATATAGATTTTCTTTGTTCTCATGTTCACCAAAACTAAACAGCATTATACACCTGCATTAGATTATACTGATCCATTGCCATATACAAGCATTGAGATTACTTATATAAAAATATTTCCCTTAGTTGAGTCATGGAATGTGTTGACAACATTATATTCTTATTCCTAAATTATATTTTGTTTTCTTTGAAATATTACTGTTTCTCTCTTGAGAAACGTGCATAACAACTCTCCCATAGTTCTCCCAGCATGCAGAGAAAGATGTAGAGAAAGAGTAATGCGCACACTGACTGCATGAGAATCAGTCGTCACATCCTCCCACAGAGCGAACCGTGACATTCAAACCTTCCTTCCTGTTTGACAACCTGGACATGCATCAGGGAGAAATTTGACACTCATTCTGTCTCTCTTCCTGTTTCTCATTCTCTGCGTCTGTTTCTCTTTCTGTCCTTCCCGCTCATCTGACAGCTCTCTTTTCCTCTGTTGATTTTAGGTGCTTGTGATTTCCTCTAAAAGATTCCCTTGTTAAAAAGCAGTCTTTTATTCTATTTTAGTCCTTCCCTGCTGCCAGCATTACCCCTAGTGAACCTTGTCACTGATAGTCTCTCTTCGTCTGTCTGTCACTCATACACTTGCTCTTGGTGTCTTTTATCTGTGCTGTTGGGCTCAGTGGGATTCAGACTGAACACCTGAAACTAGAGCTGATCAGATTGATGAGCTGTCTGTTATGAGTTTCAACCAACTTTTATGTTTGATTCTAAGTTTCATACGCATAAGGAGAACATTCTATTAATAACTGATAAATATTTTATATGATTGACATTTGGACTATGTAAAGCAAGATTTTCTGTACAAAACTATTTTTTATTTTAATTTAATTAAAGGGAGTGTTCAGAAATGTGAGGTTTAGTGTAAATTCTATTCTTTCCTTTGACTTTGGGTTTTCAGAGACCCCTATGATATAAAAATGTAATAACTGTAATAATAATAAATGCTGTTTTTTGAACCTTCACCGAAAAATCCTGAAAAATATCACAGAAAATATTAAGAAGCATAACTTTTTTAACTGTAATAAAAAAACACCAAACTTTTGTTTATATATATATATATATATATATATACATATGAAGAGTTCAGTTATGTTTAGGTTCAGTTATTTCACTTTAATGACAATGAAAAGAACCTATTCATTGCTTGGTGTCAATGATTCCGACTATAATAAAATAAAATAAAGCATTAAACACAAATAATGAAAAATGAAAAGCAGAATAAAGAAAACAAATAATGTTCAGTAGTGTAACACCTGTCAGAGAATCTGAGCATAATAATATTTTTGCATTTATTCATGTTTTTTATGAGACCCCAAATATAATGTAACTTTTTTGGGAGGATGCTTGTAACATGTTGAGTTTTTTTTAAACAGAACAAATTAAAAAAAAGTCATGAAGAATCAACTTTCAATATTAAGCATATCTTTTGAGCTATTACAGTAGTCACAGGGTCTCTCAGAACCCAAACCAAATCTGACAAGAATCTGACAAGAAATCTGCTATCTAGGACCACACATACAGTGTAATGCTTAGATGAGACTGAACCTCCTCAGTCGATCAGAAAGCATGCTGGAGTAGTGTTCATTTCAGCATGCTGAGCTTGCTGCTGTACTGCATCTATCCTTTGGCAGTGTCTTCAGTGTTTTGACCTTTAACCTCAACCATTACTGAGTGCAGGCAGGGCATTCAGAATGGCTGCTCAGAACCTAATACACACGGAGGAGCTGCATTAGTGCCAAACCCCCATGAGACACCACTTACAACATACACACCAGCTGAGGCCCTGTGATACACAGGAGCCTGTTTCTCATAATTAGACATCATCGTATTAAGCCCATACAGTTTTATTCTATTACTGGGCTCTTAGAGAATCTCTGAGAGAGGAATCTCGGGTGATGGTGTTTCTAAATATTCACTGGACAAATAGATTAAACTGTTATCTAATCCATTAGATACATTAATCTAACACCAGCATGAAGGCATGATTGTACATACAATATATAGTGACCAGTCTGCTATTTAAAATGTTTAAAGCAATAGTTCACTCAAAAATGAACATTTTCTGAAAATGTACTCACCCTCAGGCCACTCAAGATGTAGATGAGTTTGTTTTTTCATAGGAACAGATTTTGAGAAATTTAGCATTACATCACTTGCTCACCAATGGATCCTCTGCAGTGAATGGGTGCCGTCAGAATGAGAGTCCAAACAGCTGATAAAAACATCACAATAATCCACACTCCAGTCAATCAATTAACTTTCAACCATATAAATCCATAATCCATAATAACATTTCCTCAAGTGAAAAAGTCCAACCGCTGTTGTCCTTTCACATCAAAATCCACAGACATGTTTGTTTAGAACTGTTTTGGACTTTTTTTTTTCGCTTGTAAATGATCTGTGCATATTTCTCTCCTGATTCAGATGAGACAACCTTTTCATTCAAGAAAGCAATATTATGGATAGAAGACTTATATTTTAGTCAGAAGCAACATTTTGAAATAATAATAAAAACATCTTAATAATAGATTTGTTTATTTCAATCACCCAGCTTTTCGCTTCACAAGATGTTAATTGATGAACTGGAGTCATGTGGATTACTTGTGGATTATTGTGATGTTTTTATCAGCTGTTTGGACTCTCATTCTGACGGCACCCATTCACTGCAGCGGATCCATTG
>NW_015627232.1:244949-246790 GCF_001515625.1 Sinocyclocheilus rhinocerous
GAGTCCAAACAGCTGATAAAAACATCACAATAATCCACACTCCAGTCAATCAATTAACTTTCAACCATATAAATCCATAATCCATAATAACATTTCCTCAAGTGAAAAAGTCCAACCGCTGTTGTCCTTTCACATCAAAATCCACAGACATGTTTGTTTAGAACTGTTTTGGACTTTTTTTTTTCGCTTGTAAATGATCTGTGCATATTTCTCTCCTGATTCAGATGAGACAACCTTTTCATTCAAGAAAGCAATATTATGGATAGAAGACTTATATTTTAGTCAGAAGCAACATTTTGAAATAATAATAAAAACATCTTAATAATAGATTTGTTTATTTCAATCACCCAGCTTTTCGCTTCACAAGATGTTAATTGATGAACTGGAGTCATGTGGATTACTTGTGGATTATTGTGATGTTTTTATCAGCTGTTTGGACTCTCATTCTGACGGCACCCATTCACTGCAGAGGATCCATTGGTGAGCAAGTGATGTAATGCTCAATTTCTCCAAATCTGTTCTGATGAAAAAACAAACTCATATCTGAGAGTGAATACATTATCAGAAAAATTTTGAGTGAACTATTCCTTTAACTATGATTTACCCATCTCATATGGTTCAGTCAATATATGGATTTCTACATGCGTTTCCCAGATCATTTTTCTTGAAACTATGTGTTCCCACTTAAAAACTAATGCATTTTGTAAAAGAGACGAGTTTCGCCTATCCTCTCTTATCTGGCAACACATCCCGCTGAAAAGCAGACCTTGATGAATGGTTTTAAACATGACCTTTGCATATAGGTGACCTACAGCCAATAGTGTTGCCCGCTTCCTATCAGGACAAAACCATAAAAAGTTCTGAGGAAGCACCCATAACTCATAGAGTCTAGAATGAGCCATACAAACTTTTATTTATTTTATATATTCTTTGAACTTGGACCTGTATTTTAACTCAATTATGTGCTTTTCCAATACTCATGATTTTTTCGATAAAAAGTGAGCACTAAAAATCTCAGGCATTGTTTTTATGCATTCAGATACTTTCAGAAACAAGTTAAAGGTGTGTGTCTGGCTTCAGATACAACTGAGGAGAAAGTCCTTTTGTGACATAAAAAACATGTTTACGTTTTCTTAAAACCAAATGCTAATGTGCATGCTGTTCAGTATAAACAGAACCTGAGAGCACAAAGTCTGAGCCGCTGCTGTGCTGCTGATAAGACTTAAAGCTTCTGTGATTTTGAGAAAGAAACATGTTGCATTGCATTTGGATTACTTTGAGATCAAAAAAGCAAATAATCCACATTTTTATGTGTGAGGATTTGAGGTGAAAACGTCTGTATGATAAATGTTGTGAGCATTTAGTAAAACTTCAGAAGGAAGAATGGTTTATTTTGTAGCAGTAAATTATAATTCTTGCAGATCATTACTGAAGCTTGGATACTTTTTTGAAAGTTAGTTTACTTGATGTGTGATGTGCAAAGAAAACTAGAAAAAAATCATGCAGTAATTTTGTATAATATCAATTATTTATGTGTAAAATAACTATGAAATTACCTTTATGAAAACAAAAAAGTCTGCCATTTTAACACAAAAATGTTCAAAATGTAATTGTAAATAAATGTATGTTCTATGTTGATAAGGCAGCCCGTGTGTATTAGTTCCCTTTCAGTCGGTCACTCTCGACGTCACGTCGGATGACCGACGAAATTGGGATCTCGCTTAGAGAGACCAATCCACTTCCTAACTTGCAAACGCCAGACCACTGATTTGTCAAACCTGCTTTCTTGCAGTCCGTGTTCTTCTGACTTCTGACTATTTTGTAGTAAGTAACGAATATGC
>NW_015627232.1:246829-254833 GCF_001515625.1 Sinocyclocheilus rhinocerous
GTTCTATGTTGATAAGGCCGCCCGTGTGTATTAGTTCCCACTGGTTGGCAAGTCGAGCAGAGAGTCATTAATTCATTCAGACTTGGAAGAAAATTCCCCTTGTCGCCTTGAGGCAGGAGATGGTGTCTTTCTTCTTTCAGTCATACTGTAAGACAGGCCTCGCGTTCTGTTCATTAATTCCATTCGCGCTGTCATGAATATGAGTGATAACACTCGTAACTACAGGCCTCTGAGACTGAGAACACTTTGGAGTAAAAGAAACTGTGAACAGTGATGAATGAGGGTTATTTTCACATAATTCTTTAGTTTTAATCATCAGTTTAAATAATAAGATTCAGTTGCATTGAAAAATCACTCTGGCTCTGAATTTATAAACCTAGATCATGGTTACAGGAATGCACAATAATAAAAGATGTTAGATTTATTGTCTATATCTGCTGTATTACCATTCAGAAAATATGTAATATTAATTTTAACATGGTTATATACATAATTTGATGATTATAATTCTTTCCCAGAGTTTAGTGTGTGCTATTCTGACTGCTGATGTTTAATAACAACCCCCATTGTAGGACTGTCTTATGCCCAGTGACTTTTGTTGCTAGGCAACGGAGCTTGGTCTGACCGCCTGGTTGTCCTGAGCAGAGAAATTTGATGAATATATGGCATAATCAACACAGCTCAAACAGCTCCGGCTCTGAGAACACAAAATTAAATATTGACACCTTCCTGTTATTCCTCCTCAGCAATGCACATGTAACTGAACTCCTTCACTCTTAGAAATAAAGGTTCTAAATAGAATCAACAATGTTTTACGGCTTGATACGAGATGAGAACCTTTGAGTACACCACCAATAACTTAAAGAAGAATTAAGAACATTTGTAATAACTCATATAGCCAACTCAAGTACCTTACAGCAAAAAATGAAGCTTCTTCAATGTTTTTTTGCAGCAGCTTCAGTTTTTAGTGTGTATTCCACTTATGGGCTGATGGAATCAGTTCTATTCCCAAACTCCTCTTCCCTCCCTCTCCGCCGTATCATGTCCTATATTCTGTCAAGGTAATGTCCTAGATTCTTCCCAACACTCATTATTTAGACACTAAATGGCAGAGCAGAGATCAGAGGCCTTTTATTCAGCTGCTGTCAGCACAAAGTAAAACAGTTTATTTTTCTTTAATGGCTCGAACCATTCAAGTCTGAGGTATTTTATATTCAATATGTACGTGATCCATAAAAATGCTAGTGCAGAATCATTCCAGGAATCTAGGCATTTGATTTATTCGTTGCTACGGGCAACTGTCCTGCCTGTGTGTCCATGTGTGAGCTCATGTTTTAATTAATCATCTTATCATGTAAATGCAGTCATTATATTTACTGGGATTCAGCGCGCTTGAGTATTCATGTGACTTTTGAGTGTAAATGAGACCATTAAGTATGTAGTACTCATATATAACTAGATCTGTGACTCGCTGTCTCACTTGCTTTCCTTCAGTGTCACAGTTTAAGGCATCCATTGGCTCAGTGAAAACACACTGTTTGGTCCTTAAGAAAAACTAAATAATCACCCTTAAAAGATAAAGGGATAGTTCACCCCCCAAAAAAAAGAAAATTCTGTAAACATTTACTCACCTTCATGTTGTTCCAAACCTGCATGAGTTTCTTTCTTCTGCTGAACGTAAGCAAAGATATTTTGAAGAATGTGGGTAACCAATCAGTTGATGATCTCCATGGAAAAAAATTACTATGGAAGTCAATGAGAAGTTCATTTAAAAAAAATAAAGCCTAAAATGACCTTTAAAGAATGTTGTGTATATACGCTCTTATTATGTAAGCACACAAACCTTCCCGCAAAAGTCTGAGAAGGTTTGTTTCTAAAAATAAAACCTAAAAATAACCTTTACAAAATGGTTAGTTCTAGTCCTCGATTCTGATTGGTCAGCAGCTGAGTTTTATTCACTATAAAGCACAGCTATATAAGGGGAAGTCGTGGCCTAATGGTTAGAGAGTCAGAACCCAAAGGTTGCGGGTTCGAGTCTCGTACCGGCAGGGATTGTAGGTGGGGGGAGTGAATGTACAGTGCTCTCTTCCACCTTCAATACCACGACTGAGGTGCCCTTGAGCAAGGCACTGAACCCCCAACTGCTCCCCGGGCGCCGCAGCAAAAAAAATGGCTGCCTAACATGTCATTTAGAGATGGCTGCAGTGCTGAGAGAGCATTGAGGGTTAGTTTTCCTGCTTATTGAGTGCTGAGATAGATTTTGTGTCTCTGCAGGTTAATAATTCACTTGCAGTTGAGAAAGCCGTGATGGTGGTATTGTCTTCCTGGCCTCAAACAGCTGGTGCTGCTGGGAGGGCCAGATGGCTGCATGCAGAGCTGTCAGAGCAGGACACGGAACTGTCAGATTAGATGAGTTTCTGTCCTCCATAGCTGCTTTTTTAGGCAAAGGGACATAGAAGTAATCAATTACTGTATGTGTAGAAAGTGGCACACACCATAAGTGCACGTTTAAAATAGATGAACTTTGGCTCACTTGTTGCGATGAATATCGAGGGGGCACTATTTGCTGTCTTTCTGCATTTCTGAAATTGTTATTATTATTGTTGTTGTTACACATTATTGTTCATGTAAAATATTCTTCAAAGTACTTTCTCTTTTTTTAGTTATTGGAGGTCACAAGAAGAATTCTGCATGCAGTTTTGATCAATTTTCTTGCATGCGAAATGGAGTAAATAAAACAACAACAACAATAGTCTACTGTTCTTCTTTATTTTATTGTTATTACACATTATTATTCATGTAAAATGTTATTTTTTATTATTTTGTTTTTGATTGCACTACTGGAGGTCACGAGAAGAACTTTGTAGAGAGTTTATTGATGTTTGAAGAAGAAAAACTTTGTCTTACCTGTCACGATGAATTTATTTTCTTGTCATGTTTCTTGTTCTGATGTTTTTCCTTCCATATGAAATTTAGTATATAAAATAAAATAACTGTAATCATGTTTATTATTATTATAACTTTTATTATGATTATTATTATTAATGTAAAATATTTTGTTTATTTTGTTTTCTATTGAGCTGGAGGTTTTTAAATGTTTTTTTCATGTTGTCCGTTTTTAAGGTTTTTCTTAAATGTAGTATATAAAATAACAAAATTTTAATAAAATGTATTATTATTAGTAGTAGTAGTAGTATTGTAAAATATATATGTTTTATTTTGTTTTCTGTTGAGCAACTGGAGGTTTTTAAATGTTCTTTTTATGTTGTCCTTTTTTAAGTGTTTTCTATATATAAAATATAGGATATACAATAATAATTATAATATTATTATTATCATTATTGTAAAATATACATTTTCTTATTTTGTTTTCTATTCAGCTACTGGAGGTCAAAAGAAGAACTTTATAAAGAGTTTACTGATGTTTGAAATAGACAAACTTTGGCTTACCTGTCAGGATAAATATAAATGATCAAGAAGGCACTATTTTAAATGCTCTCTTCCTTCAGTTCTGATGGTTTTTCGTCCATAAGAAATTTAGTATATAAAATAATAATAAAGGATCTTTGTCATTCTGAAAGCATAACAATCAATAATTCACACTGATATAACAGTGGGTTAAGGTCCAGCACTCCAGTGCTTGCTTTATATAGATTTTTTTCCTCAGAATTGCACTAGCAGGGCAGTGGATGTCTAGTCAGGTTCATTCTGCATATCTTTCGATCCAGCTCTGCCCTCCTACAGGGCTTTGTATTAGACCCAAATGGGACCGAAAAGCTATTTAAAGCTCACTGTGTGGCACAGTTTTGAATTTCTCCTTGGGAATGAGCCCCACTTCTCCTGATGGAAAGGTGTGAAACCTGTCATCTGTGCTGAATGGATGTATTTTTATAAATTCTGATCACTAAATTTTATCACTAAAAATCACTAAAACACGAATCTGATCAATTATTCATTTAGCAGCCTGCTGAACGTATGGTACATCCCTCAAGTTCTAGTTGCAGCTTTATTGTGGCCCAAGTTTTGTGTGTGTCAGCATTCCCAGTTTAGGATTTCAGCACGACAAATGTGCTGCAACAGCTCAAGGAGATTACACATGCCAGCAAGTCACCCTTAGAGCTTTTTGGCTACTTCTGTTGTGTTTCCATACCCGTGGCCCATCCTAAATGGGCTATAACATGTCATTTAGAGATGGCTGCAGTGCTGAGAGAGCATTGAGGGTTAGTTTTCCTGCTTATTGAGTGCTGAGATAGATTTTGTGTCTCTGCAGGTTAATAATTCACTTGCAGTTAAGAAAGCCGTGATGGTGGTATTGTCTTCCTGGCCTCAAACAGCTGGTGCTGCTGGACGGGCCAGATGGCTGCATGCAGAGCTGTCAGAGCAGGACACGGAACTGTCAGATTAGATGAGTTTCTGTCCTCCATAGCTGCTTTTTTAGGCAAAGGGACATAGAAGTAAAAGCTCACTGTGTGGCACAGTTTTGAATTTCTCCTTACATGGGAATGAGCCCCACTTCTCCTGATGGAAAGGTGTGAAACCTGTCATCTGTGCTGAATGGATGTATTTTTATATGAACAAAGTTTGGACTTTTTGCTTCCAGTTAATCATTATTACAACAAAAATATAATTCTTTCATAATTGCTGCCTGCCAGGCATATCTACCTTGTGATATCCTGCAGTGTTAATCAATTAATACTGCCCTCCTACAGGGCTTTGTATTAGACCCAAATGGGACCGAAAAGCTATTTAAAGCTCACTGTGTGGCACAGTTTTGAATTTCTCCTTGGGAATGAGCCCCACTTCTCCTGATGGAAAGGTGTGAAACCTGTCATCTGTGCTGAATGGATGTATTTTTATACGAACAAAGTTTGGACTTTTTGCTTCCAGTTAATCATTATTACAACAAAAATATAATTCTTTCATAATTGCTGCCTGCCAGGCATATCTACCTTGTGATATCCTGCAGTGTTAATCAATAAATACACATTCACACTTCAGGCAGTTTCTTTTGAGCCTTTGATTTTTAAAGCCTTGAACATTTGGTTTGTAAACCAATTTCTTTCTTCTGTGGAACACAAAATAAGATGTTTGACAGAATATTCGAGACAGAGAATCAGTCAGAGAGTCAAGGTGTCATTCGGTGTCTCCTTGTGTATATATAGTCATACAGGTTTGAAACAGCTTTAGGGTGAGTAAATAATGACAGGGTTTTCAAATTTTGGTGAACTATTCCTTTAAATGACAAAAGATGAAAATGTTTATTTTGTGTTTTAGAGCTCCCAGAGAACTGGACGGACACCAAAGAGACACTCTTGGAAGGGATGGTGTTCAACGTGAAGTATCTGGGCATGACTCTGGTTAGCCAGCCTAAAGGAGAAGACATGGCAGCGGCTGCTATCAGGAGGATCGTAGCCACGGTCAGTCATCACAGTAAAAAATGTGTCAAAGGACTTGAGAAATTGAGAATAGTAAGGAATGATCATGATCCAAGTTGGCACAAAATCTTACTTACATCATTTTGTGCCTTTGACAGTTTATAGTGGTATAAAATGATGTTGTCACGTAATAATAATAATAATTATTATTATTATTATAAAACATTTTGCAGTAAAATAAAAATAATAATGATAACAATAATAATAATAATAATTATTAATAATAATTAATTATTTAATATTTTATCAATAGTTTATGATAACACAAACAGAATTTCTATCGAAATTACACCTTAATATTTGCTTATTATTTTATTTTATTTTATTTAGCTCAGTTTGGTCCTTTTTTTTCCTTTTCAGGTGTGAGCACATATGATACTGCATATATATATATATATATATTAGAATAAACTTTCACCACAATATATATAGACATGTATATAAATATATATATATATATGAACCAGAAAAGCCTGTTGTATCGATATGACTCAACAACAAACACATACTGTATGCAGTTTTCTTTTTTAAATTTTATTTGAGATTTTTTATTTATTTATTTTTTAATATATTTTGTCTGAAGCTTTAATAAACTGCTCCATTTCAATTTAAAAAAATTAGATTATTTTTTTTACTTTTATATTTCAGGTTCTACAGGCTTAAATAAACAATATGATTCCTTTTCTCTCAGATCTCTGAAAAACAGTTTTGCTTTCTGTAGCAGCACAATCAAATCAGGACGTGACAACTTTCTCTCCCAACTGTCAGACTGTGAATCACTGAGATGAGTTTCATTGTGTTTTAAATCAGTGTTTACTGTCTCCTGGGGAGAGAGAAAGACCCTCCAGATATGCTTTGCCTGATTTCCTTTGTCCTTGACGAGTCCCCTCTCTCTCCTCTTCTGTATTTCAACCATAATTTCCCCTCGTCCTCATCCATGTTAGCCTCATTTCTTCCTGCCAATACACTGCATTGCTGTACCAGTGTGTTCACATGCCAGGATCATAGTAACAAGGCATAAGATGAATTTTATATATGAGGCATCATCTCTTTTCAGCTCTTGTACCTGTGGAGTTGGAGTTAATAGCCCACACAGATTTTGCTGACCTTTAGAGGTTATTGTTTATAGTCAGGGAGTTATGAGTGACCTTTTAAAGCTGACAATGACAAAGATATTTGTTCAGAGTTCACACAAATGGTTTTTGCTTGTCATCCACACGCAGGCTCGGGCCAGTGCAAAGAAGTTTCGGAAAGTGACCCTCACTGTCTCCCCCAAAGGAATCATCATCTCAGACACTGAGACCAATGACCTCATCGAGGACGTTTCCATTTACAGGTATAAAACCACACCAAAACAGACCAAAATCACCAATGCTTTTTTGTATCATAATTTGAAAATCACAGTGTGGTGCTAATGGAAAGGCATCTTCAAAAATTCATTCATTCCAAAAAAAAAAAAAAACTGTACGAATCATAATATTGTGAAATATTATTACAATTTAAAGTATTTTGTTTTTTATTTTATTATATTTTAAAATGTCTTCATATGAAATAATATTTTTGTCTTGAACAAACCCAGCTAATTTAAACCACATTATTTTTGTTTTGTATGTTCTCAGAATTTTAAAAAGCCATTGAGTCAATTATTGGAATAAGCCTCCCTACTTCATTCCCTCCAAATCAATTGTTTAAAGATTTTTAGTCAGTCAAGGTCTGTAGAACAACATGAAGTCAGCCGTGAGATCACTAACCAGTGAATCATTAACATTTGAGTATGTCAAACAATATTAATATTCATGAATTTGGGATTGTGGTGCATCTTGCTTGTATTATACCCGTCTGTTGGAGGGAGGTGTATTATTCAGTGGGCATGAGAGAAACCCCCGTGCTGATCCCCCTTATCAGCTACACCAGAGACACAGTCACGGGAATCACCCATCTCTTTAATCCCCTCCTGTAAGAAAACGTATTCCACATCCTTCCTTCTCTCTCATTCTTTACTCTGTCCTTTCCTTCGTTCTCATTTTCTCTAAATAATACACCACACATGCCCTCCCTGCCTCTTTTACATTATTGTTTTCTAGTAAAATTGAATTTTTGAAATAGTTAGATTTAATTAGATTAGAATAAATAAAATAGTTAGATTTTATATATTTAGAATTTTTTATTATTTCTTATTTAGTTCATTGTTAGTTCATTGTTCTAAACACTGTTTGTTGAGGTTTTCATAATATATAAATATTATAAACTAACAGTTTTACAGAGAAGAAAAACTTAATTCAAAATAATTCAGTACTGTATATTCTATCTAGTCTCAATATAAATGTAGAATTATAGTGTAATTAAAACAAAATAATATTTTTGGAAAGCAATCAATTGTGTAAGATATTACTTTGATTTTATTTATTTATTTATTATTGTTTTTATATTTATTTATATTTATTATGTTTCTACTTGTTCTAATTTAAGCAATATACTGTATGTATGTGAGAGTGTATATATATATATATATATATATGTGTGTGTGTGTGTGTGTGTGTGTGTGTGTGTGTATATATATATATATATA
>NW_015627232.1:254897-277373 GCF_001515625.1 Sinocyclocheilus rhinocerous
TATATATATATATATATATATACTGTATATATATATTAATAGTGTTATATATATATATATTCCAAATGGGTAAGAAATATAATTTCTTCTAAGATACTGTATATTCTCTTAGTCTTAATATAAATTTGTTTGTTTAATGGATATTTAGATATATTTTTAGTGGTAATAAAGACAAATATACCAATTCATTTTTTTTTTCATGATTTTGCAATGTATGCCAGCAGAGCATCAGGTCTGCAACTAAACACTCTGTCCTTGCACCTGGAACTCCTCCATCCTTGGGACCGTCCTGCCTGCACCCTTCAGAGATGCTCTGTGGGGTTCTGACTGTTTAGTGTGATGGCATATGGATTCCTGTGTAAGACAGATAAATGCTGAGAGCTCACGTAGCAGGACAAACTGCTCTCCACAGCACTGAGCTTCTGCTTGTTTTTGGCCTGATCCAGGTAAAGCACACCTCAGGATAAAAGAAAACACCCTGGAGCGAAGCGTCTTATATGGCAGAATGAGACTTTGATCATACAGCCTCAGTTTGACTTTCAAAGGAGGCTGGAGAATAAACACAAGTGCCAGGGGACCATGAAATCTGAGTTCAGTCGGAATGCTATAATAAATGCTATTTCAACCCAGACCCGAGGGGGTTTTGGACAGCCATTTGGAGGGTGAAGAACAGAACCATGGGTATTTTGTGCCTTTTCACTGACAGCAAGGAAAACGAGAGCATTCTGAATGAAGTGGTGGGGGTTGGAAAAAAAGGAAACACATTAGCGCCGATGATATGAATACTTTTCCTCATCTTTATTCACTCCTTTGACTCCCATCCCCCTCTCCACAGCCGCATATACAAATAATGAAGAAAAAAAAACACAGCCGTTCTATTTTTAGTGAAAAATATGAGATGATGTTTGTCTAGGCTCAGTAGGAGATGTCAGCTTTATTACATCAGAAGTTGTAAAGGTTTGAAGGGCATTCTGGGTCTTTTTTGATGCTTGTGTTTCAGTTCTGTCAATGCTCACTGCAATTTAGGATTTTTATGTGGCTTTTTATCCAAATACACACATCAGTTTCACTACTGCCAGCTTGTCTTGAAAAGAAAACATCTATATTTGTGAGCAAGACATCATTTTCCTAAGCCGCAAATCTTGCACAGTGATTTGTGTAATGAGATTCACTATGGTCCCGCATTAACTGAATGGGGGTTCATGAAAAGATTAAACCCCACTTTGGCTTTTTTCCCATTCTGGGAATGTCATATTCCACTGGTATGTGTTCGGTGAGAGAGGGAAGTCAGTAGGGCATCACTGAGGGAGCTGTGACCCTGCCAATGCAAACACTGCCAAAGCTAAAATAAGCAAGGGCTTTTTTTTCCTGTATTCACAGACTGTTTTCATACATTTTATATTTAATTATTTAAATGTAATGTTTTATATACAGTATGTATAGAAATATAAATATAATATTAAATTAAAATTTATTTTTAAATAAATTAATACATACAGTATAATTATATGTTATAGGAATTATAAATATATAAAATATTAAATTCAATGAAAATTAAACAAATATACATATGTATACAGTAATAATTGCTTTGCATTTCTTTGTTTAGCATTTGGAAAATCTGTAAGCTCTTACAGTAGTCAGAGTAGAGTTTTGTCATTCATATAAAGTATAGTGCAAAGGAATGAAAACACACTGACAATAAAAATAGTTAAAACAATAAATATCTTACATTTTGAACACAGTATTGTTAGTTATTTTACTGCAATGAAAATTGTTGCGAACTCACATGAGCAACACGTAGTAGTGGCATTTTGTTCCTGAATAATTTGGTGATTTTTAACAAATCGGTTGTGTGAATGATTCAACGACTCACTCATAAACATAGTCACTTGTTTTGTTAGTAAATGTAACCAATGTAACCTGTAGAAAGAGCTAAAAAAAATCCACCTGTAGTACTCACAAACACATTCAAGTGGAGTGATGCAAACTGTTTTGTTGGACTATACATATATCAGCACGCTTATAATGCCGTGCAGCCAAATCAAATTCAAGGACTGGAATGTAAATATGTAAAACGTAAATAAGTGCTTTGTAATGCATTACATTTTGTGGAATTCTATGGAGTTACTTTCAGAACTTCCTACTGTATTTGATTTCCATGAAAGCAAAGATTTAAAAGTTCTTGTCAGTATAGCTGAGGTTGTTTAGGATAAAACACCCCCCATCTTTCATTCGGTTTCAACTGAGCTACAAACAAGCTACATTCAGGCCATTTACAGTTTCCTTCCCTCTCAGCTTTTCACTCTTCAATAATGAAAGTGTGCAATGCACCACAGACTGGAATAAATGATAATTCACCACACCCCCCATGTTCAGAGACAGAAAGGGGAGGGAGAAAGGGAATAGAGAGTCTTGGGCATTTCTATTTAGGTCGTGCATCAGAAGCCGTGCACTAACAATTGTAGATGAAGTGAGATCAGAGCTCTGTCTCCCCCCAATCTCTGTCTAATGTATCTCATTATTTCACACAGGCCCTTTTGGGTTGGTGCTCTAAATTTCTATCCTTTTCCTAAAATGACATTCAAAATCCACTTTCCATTACATTTCCAATGGTTCATATTCTGTGTGTCTGATATTATATCTGATAATCATATTGGTTGTAAAATCTCAATCTACACAGTGTTGTTGATCTCTGGCTCTCTTTGCAAAAAAAAATAAAAATAACACTAAAAATGTATAGATTGACAGGATATTACGACAGTTTAGTGGAAAAAACAAAACAAAAAATTAACTTTTGTCATGATTTACTCACTGTAATTTTCCACTGTTATTGAATATGAATGGTGACCATGACTGTCAAGCAAAATTTTCAATGGCAAGATTGTATTGAAAGAATAACATTGAATTTCAGTCTGTTCTTTAAACAAATGATCAAGCATGGCAGCTCCAGTCTCCATTTACTTTAATAAAAATCAACTTACATTGCCTTTAATGCTATTTTTTTTTTTAGTTTATGCATTTTTTGGTGTTGTTAGCGCCATACTCTGCTGTTTAAGCTAGAGGAAACTGTCACTGAATGGAAGAGAGAAGTGTAAACATTCTTCAGAATATATTCTTTTGTGTTCCACAGCAGAAACAAAATAATACAGGTTTGGAACAATGATGACAGAACTTTTTGGTGCAGAAATAGGGCTTATTATAGTTCACCCACAGATTTTACCAATATGAATCTGAGAGATTTTACTTTTTAAAAGTACAAATCTGTTTTTGACAGGAATCTTTTTGGTTGGTCCACAGACCTTATGACCTACATTAAATGGCTGGATGCAGTACTTGAAAGATACAAATGACTTGATATATTAGATAAGAGGTTTTTTTTTTCTGTCACTAAACTCCAGGCAGCTTGTTTAGGTTGCAGTTTCTCTGTAACATAAAGCTGATTTTCACACGCTTTCATTGATATTATTGAAAGATAAATGTCATTACCAAGACCCTGTCAGTGCATTATACATTCCCAGAAATGTTGTTTGATGAAAACAGTGAAAAGCTTGTATTTCTTGCTTCTGCAGAATATCTTACTGCACAACAGACAAAACTCAGGATAAGGTCTTTGCCTACGTCTCCCAAAGCCAGTTCAACGAAACTCTGGAGTGCCATGCCTTCCTGTGCCAAAAAAAGAAAATAGTAAGTGTCTTCAGATGCACATTGTGAAAGTGTTTGGATGTTACAGATGGCACAATGTAAAATTCCTATCTATCGATCTACACACACTCACTTTAAAAATTTTCCATTTTGATAGTTTTGTAATCCTTCATCACCTTGCTGTGTGACCTGCTTAATGATTAGCTATTTTCTCGCTGCAGTTTTTGTATTATATTTGACAAACTGTTATTGTGAAAGCCACAGTCTCGTCTCTTGATCCGGGTCTATAGTTGGTATCTAGCGCCATCTAGTGGACGAGAGAATGATTCTTCAAAATCTCACCCAAAGCTCTCTTTGATTTTGTGCGATCACGTGTCCTCAACAGGCTCAGGCTGTGACTCTGACAGTTGCACAAGCTTTCAAAGTAGCTCTGGATCTGTGGGAGATCGCACAGGAAGGTGAGTTTTTTTGCCCTTTGTCGATATAAATATATACCAAGTAACATAAGATAGGCCTATATTCCTGTGTATTCATTTGCAGACAAAAGTAAGAAAACCCGCACATGCTACACCTGTTCAGACCCTGAATCTCAGCCTGAATTTGAAGCAAACAGTGTTTCAGGTACATTTATTGGTTTGAACACAATGGTTTGCTGGATGTCTGTCTTAATTTAGTTGAATTCATGGGAATACTCTTCATTTGTGTTCTTTACTTGTGTCAGAGGAGGAGAAGACTCAGGCTCTGATGGAGCACAAACTTAGGAAGCCCTTCTTCCCTTCCTTCCTTTCACCATCTCCACGCAGCAAAGCTAGGAGACGACCAATCAAACATGACTCCTGGGTATGATGTCATCCTTTATAAACTTTTATCACACACTACCATTCAGAAGTTTGTGGTTGGAAGGATTTTTGGTAACACTTTAGTAAAGGGACCAATTTTCACTATTAAAGCAGCACTATGTAACTGTTGGCGCTCTAGCGGTTAATAAACAGAACTGCACACATCCCGCGGAAGAACATTCCAACCGGAGCTACTTCTCTAAGTTTATGTCTATGGCGATTCACGCAGGTATGTGTTACTCCGCAGCGGCGACGACCCGACCAGGCTACAATAGTCCAAATATAAGTACTTATTATAAGTGTACCGTAGTGATTCGGAATAAGACAAAAACGCGGTTTGGAAGATGAATTCATGATGTACTTGCTCATTATATACATTTTGCAAATTTTGAACACAGAAAAAGTTACATAGTGCTGCTTTACAGTTTTTTTCAATTGCTTACACACTAAAATGAGAACTTTCCAACAATTACCAAAACCTTACACTCAAGGAGCAAAACACCGGCCTAGAGATGGTGTCAGAGGAAGAGGGAGAGTGTGGATGAGAGGGGGAATCCGGAGACAACAAGGGAGAGGGAGACCTGGAGGAGGGGTAGGACATGCACAAAGAAGAAGACAACCAAATCTGTGTAACGAAATTCGTGCTACAATTGTGGACCATGTAATAAACCACGGACTAACACTGAGGGAGGCTGGACTGAGAGTACAGCCTAACCTAAGCAGGTACACGGTGGCATCAATAGTTCGGACATTTCTCCCATCGAGGAGTTCTTCTCAGCATGGCGGTCGGGAAGGTTTATGATCTCCGGCCCTATGTCCAGATGGCCCTCATTCAAGCTATGGAGGAAGCATGTGATCAAATTGAAGCAGCATCCATACAAGGGTGGATTCGTCACTCCAAAAGATTCTTCCCACGTTGCCTTGCAAATGAAAATATAGCCTGTGATGTTGACGAGGCCCTGTGGCCAGATCCAGCTAGGCGGAGAGATGTTTAGGTTTTTATTTATTTTTTATTCAGTACTGAACTGGATATGTAATTTGTTACAGTATTACTGTAAGCTTACAGTACAATGGTACGTTCAGTAATACTGTATGAAAACTGGAAAATGTTTTGTTATGAATGATTGTTGAAATGTTCAGTATTGACTGACTTGAGTACATGAAAAGAAATAAATTGTTATGACAACAAAATAAGGTTTTTATAAGACATTGTATAGTTTTGACAAAAGTGTTCCATTTTGCAAATTATCTGAGGTGTTGTGCTACTTTGGTGTAGTGTTGTGCTAAATGTGTGAAGGGCTTTGAAAAACCGGGCCCTGTTTTCAAAATTGTGCTTAAGCAATTGAAAAAAACTGTAAAATAAAGTGTGACTGGATTTTTAAAAGTTTTTGAAAGAAGTCTCTTTTTTTGGTCAACAATACATTAAAATAGTAATCCTGTCAAATATCATTACAATTTAAAATGTTTTAATGTATTTTAAAATGTAATGTATTCCTGTGATGGTAAAGCTGAATTTTTAGCAGCAATTACTCTAGTTTTCAGTGTCACATGATCTCTTCAGAAATGATTATGATATGCTCAAAAGCAATATATTAGAAAATATAAGTATATTGTAGCATTGTAAATGTCTTTACTGTCACCTTTGATCAATTTAATGTGTGAATGTGAATACAAGTAATAATTTCAAAAAAATAAAATCTTACTGAACTCAATTTAGAGCACAATTAATTACACATAAGTATCCCTTCATAGAAGGACATGCAGGAGTTTATTTCTGTATTATGTGATAAAATATGGCTGAAATGCAAGGCAGTCTTTTCTGGTAACCTGAATGGCATCATCATATGAATCCTCATTAATTTGCTGAAAGAATGCCACTATTGTGCAGAGTATCGGCTCCAAAATGAAGGTCAGTTGTTTTGAAACCAAAGACCATGCCAAGGCAGTAATTACTCTTATTTCCATTGGCTAACTGCCATTACATTGTCAGTCAGCAGTGCCTGTCCTGTTGATATAGCGCATAGTCACCACTAAGTGGCATTGTCTGCTTAAATACAATATTATTGATTAAACACATGACCACTAGGTGGAGAGCGGCCTATTTCCAGTTTAGTTGCCAAGGTCTGTTTTATGAAAGATTGGATCTATCAAGCTCTCTGTCTGCACACCGTGCTCAACTGTGCCTTTGTTAATTACTTTTCAGCTGTGATTGAATTCCATTCACTGCTCAGGCAGGTTCTGAGACCCAATTAGGACTTTCAGTCTGCTGTTCTCAGATAATGACTGTCTGTCACAGAATATACTGTAGATTAAGTTTTTACAGCATGCTGGTGCTGACAGATGCTCTGTGAATCTGTGTGTCTGATATAGATGTGATCTGTGATGGTTTTTCTTACATGGTTTTTCTGTGTTCTTTTATTTTCAGGATGCGGAAGATGGCCTCGATGATGCGTTTTCAAGGTAAGTTTGTGTTCCCTTCTGCTCACACATAGTCAACCTGTCTCAGAAATCAGAGATTTCAGAGATGTAGTGCTTATTGATCACTACCTGCGCTTTAAAATACACTCACATACATATACAAAAAAAGAAAAGATCTTACTGTGGTAGTAAAAAAAAATACTCTTACTGACCCCAAACATTTGAATGGATTCACTTGTGTTTGTTCTAAGAGCATTTTATCTGCAATGCGGCTCAGGAAATGTCTGAATACAGCATTTAAAAAGAGATGATTTCCCCCGAGATGCACTAAAATTCTTTGTTTATTAGTAAGAGGCAAACGGGTTGATTTGCTTCCTTAAAGACACCAGGAAATCAAAATGTGGGCTTTTCTAGCATATCATCCATGTGTGTGTGTTAGTTTTGAGGCCATCTGTATGCTGATGTGGAATTATTTGTAAAATATTTATAAATATATAATCAGCTAATGTGTTCACGCTCCCTCAGGTGTGACATTATGTCTCATAAAGTGGAGATGGAGCGAGATTCACTGAAAAACATGAACTGCAGCGGCTCTGGTTCAGATTAATGGATGTGGAGAATCATTTTATTCTGAGTGTCTCTCCATACACAGTTATTAATATCAATTCAAACAGAGCCCTGGAAATGAGTGCAATGATAGGTTGGAGTTATTCACGTTTAGCAAGTATTCACGTTGAGCAAGGACAGAAGCAGATGGCATGTAAAGAGTTCATAATGACTTCATTCAAGCTTTTCTGTGAACAGTTAAAGCTGTTAGATACATAAACAAGAATTAACAAAATAATAAATATGTTCTTATTACCCAGATTAACAGATAGTGAAACTGGCAAAGTGGAAAAAAGACAAAAACAAATAGAATCTGTCATTGCATTAATTTTATAATTGTATAATAATTTATTAATCAATTCATTCATTTTATATTTTATTAATAATACATATTTTATAATAAATGCAACAATTTCTAATTAATTCAAATTATTAATCTGAAATTATAATCTGTTCTGTCATTTGAATTTTATAATTTAAATATAATTAATTAATTAATTAATATTTTATTAATAATACATCATTTTTATAATGTATATTTTTAATTAAATTAAATTATTAATCTAAAATTATAATCTGCTCTGTAATTGGATGAATTTTATCATTAAAAAAATAATAAATTAATATTGTGTTAATAATTCATATTTAAAATGTTCATATTTTATTAACGATCATATTTTATTACATTTTTATAATAAATAATAATAACATATGAATATTTTAATTAACTGTAAAATATAGTATAAAGATGAATTATAATATAAAATTATAACCTTTTCTGTCATTGGATTAATTTGTTTTTAGAATGAATTAAATTAAATTAAATTATATTTAGAATATAATAATGGATTAATATTAAAAAAATAATAATAATTCATATTTTAATAATTAATGTTTAATTGATAAGAATTATTCATGTAAAAGTATAATCTTTTCTGTCATTGGATGAATTTTATAATTAAAATACAATAAATTGATATTTTATTCATAATGAATGTTTTTTTATAATAAATTACAATAAATAAACCAACATTTAATTAATTAGAATTATTGATATACAATTATAATCATATTCAATTAATGTACAATTATTATTTGTTTTAATTTAATTACATTATTAGGTTTGTGGTAGATTTTTGAGTTTATCTCGCTGTCTGTTTGTATGGACATCTTTAATGGGGCACCAAGCAATAAAATCAGTGCTTTCTTTGCTTAATGCTTAGGAACTGATTGCTTACTGAGTTACAAGTATTCTTATGTTGCACAGGGATGTGCTTTCTATTCAGTGTATTTTTAACCTGATAAAAGTCGTTCTATGATTGCTTACCACATTCTCTGCTGCAATAAAGTTGTAACTGGTTGTGATGCCAATGCATTACTGTGACTTCATTACTTTCATATAGCAGGTCAGAAACAGCACTGTCATCCTGCCAATGGAATCCATTATTATAAGTAATGTAATGGGCCAAAGGACCAGGATTCTCTAAGGGAATCAGATGAGGCGAATCCAAATAGTCAGCTCTTTCCTTTCACCGAACATGAAGAAAAAAAACACAATAAAAACCATAATAATAGATCTAGATCTCCACTTGTTGACAAAGGCTGCTATAGTTTGAACAATGGGATGCTGGGAAGGATGTGATGGTTTAACCATAGCTTACTGTCAGCATGTGTCATGCTCTCTCTCACCTTCCATGCAGCAATATGGAGGTGGAGGAGATGGACGCAGGTAAGTGAGGTGAGAGAAACCATACTGCTTAATGATGAGCCTCAGTTATCATCAAGCCTCAGCCAGAAACTAATATCATTACACTTCAGACAAGCTTCACACTTACAGTAGTTTCCTTCATGGTCACTGCCTGACAAGATTAATGTGCTTCACTTCAACACAAAAACACACAACAGGGTTCCCAGTGAATTTTCCTGAGCTTTCAAGTCATTTGTGATTACTGGATAATAATTTATAAAAATTGTTTTGATTCAGACTGATTTGCTAATAAATGATTCTGTTCACTTTCTTCACCAGCTTGAATGATTCACTGAAAAGAACTGACTCAAACAAATGATTTGCTCACAAATTATCGCTTGTCCAATATATCTACAGTACTGTTTAAAAGTTTAGGGTCGGTAGTTTTTTTTTTTTTTTTCAGCAAGGATGAATTAAGTTGATCAAAAGTGACAGTAAAGATCTTTTTTAAGATGTTACAAAAGATTTCTATTTTAAATAAATGCTATTCTTTTCAACTTTTTATTCATCGAAGAATTCTGAAAATGTATCACAAAAACATTACACAACTGTTTTTAACATTGATAATAATGTTTCTTGAAACACTGAAAATTCATCTTTGCCATCACTGGAATAAATTATTAAAATATAAAAATTAAAAAGGATTTTTAATTGTAATTTTTTTTTACAATATTACTGTTTTACTGTATTTTTCATGAAATGAATGAAGCCTCGGTAAGACACTTTTGTCAAAAACAAACAAAAAATTCTTACTGACCCTAAACTTTTGAACGGTAGTGTAGCTGATAAATTATTTAGAACTATGCATGCAAAAGTGTATATTTACTCAAATAAATAAATTATAATAAAATGATTTTTCCAAGTCTGAAAAACAAAATGTGAAATTCCATAAAATGTCCAGGTTTTCAGTGACTGTGGGAACCCTGATTGTCTTCCCTAAAGTTTTTTTTTTGTTTGTTTGTTTTTTTGCATGTGCACCTTTCACATCTTTCAGTGTAAATGTATTTGTAAAATCCAATTTAATCCACAAAATAAAAGTTTCCGGAGTTAGAAAATTTTTAAAACAAGGAAACATAGTAACAAAATGAGAAATAGTAAGGATTACTCTTCCTCTCTCCGTCAGACTGGCAACATCCCGCAGCAGAACCGTGTCTGAGGATGCAGCTGTGAGTCCAGCGGAAGAAGATCCCCTGTCCTTCAGCAGCGAGGACTCAGACTGAACACACACACACACACAAATCACTCTCACCAGCCTATCAGAAAGTGTCCTGAACACACAACACACCCCAGCACCGCACACAACGTGCAACTTATGCCTCAGTGATGGACTCATTCACACAACTGCCACTTAAAACAGCAACAATACCACAAAACAGCAGCATAGACGTGCATGATTCAACTATAGAACTCTTGAATGCCAATGTACTTGCATTATAATACTGTAAGTTCAGGGTAAGTACTTGACAATACAACATGTGTGAAACTGCATGTTGTTATATTGTATTCAAGCGTTTGTGTAAGTAGATTTGCTACATATACCATGTAAAAACTGTAAATCTTTTCAACACATTGGTGCTATATTGTAGATACTTGGGTTATATTATTTAAATATACAATAACTGCAAACATGTACTTGAAAGGGAGACCAAATGTACATTCCACAAAGAACAGATGTCTGTCCTTCAGCCCAGCGTTCTTCAAATCAACTGAACAATCCACTGCAAAGCTCTCAGACGAGTGTGATTAAACATCAGAGGATATACAATACTAGAGCCGCATGTGTTTGGGAGTTTTAGTGAACGTTTAAGGATGTAGAATTGTTCAGGACTGACATTCTGAAGCACTGTAATTAAATTTCAGATACATATTGTGTGTCAGGGTGACGTTTGCTTAAGCAATCATTACAGAAACTCTTTTCTGTGATCATTACATTTTGAAATATTTTACAAAGGCCTCAAAACACTTCAGAATTTCTTTCTTCTTTAGGATTCAAAATAGTCTTGTGTAAAATCCTTTCACACTGGCTTCCAGCCACAAGTGTTAGATTTATTATTATATTGTCATCAGTGAAACTTAATTAATGTTAATTATTTTTTAAATACATGCAACTTCATACATTTACAGACCTGGATTTTTTTTCTTTCTTTCTTTTTCTCTAATGATTTGGTTAAAAATAAACATCATATACTGCCAAACAGATGTTGAACAGAAAAGGCACAACAATTTATATCTTACTTTTTTCTATAGATTCTGCCATTTCTTGGCTTTATAAGAACTAAAGAATATTACACTTTGCCTCTCAGAAATGAAAAATGATCTTTTTCCCATGAGTCCCAATCAGTCTCTAAAATGCACGCTCAGAAATCTCTTCATCATTCTCCATCATTAAATGCTCCGTCTTTGAGCCTCAGTGGCTCTGTCAGCTTTTTGCTGTTTTGTGCATTTTTGAATATGCAGTATTTCCGCTCAGTATTACAGATCAAAAATGTTTAACCATTTTCTTTTCTGCTGGAAGTGGAATAAGTTTTAATTTAATAGAATATATACTGTAATGGCAGTGTCTGCTGTAGCTAAAGGTCTTAGTTCAGTTAGTGGTGTTCTGGTTATTTTGATTAATCATATTGAATCTGTCAGTGGGTTAATTATTAATGTTTGTCCTGATTTGACTGTTTATGCATTTCACAAAAAAATCACTGTTTTCTGTGGAAGGATTTGGAACACTTCCAGTGTCTTTAACATTTGCAACAGCCATAGTAAAAACTCATATCTGAAATGATTTCTTAAATATTGTTCAATCAGTATATAAGATTGTGTGTGATTTTATAATGTGTTTTATTTTGTTGTTTGTTTATAGTAAAAAATTTGGTGCTTTATAAAAATCTATGCAATCTATGTTTGGCTTTGTACACATACTAATCTTTATTATTTAAACCATCGTGAAACCATAATTGAGCTGAAGAGGTCATTTGCATATATACATAAACATTGGTTGATATTTAATAATGTATAATAAAATATTTGTTCAAAAACACAATAGTCTCATATCTTGTGATTTTAGCAGTTAATGAAAAAGTAGTGCCATTAGGATATTTCTATATCGAGACAATGTAAATTTGAGTCTTTGTTTTGAATATATTGTTCATTTGATTAATTCTCTAATGTCTTGACAATGTTAATGACTCTTAATGTACTTTGTTTGGTGGTTGAATGCGCCAATAAATGACTTCCCACTTCATTTGCACGTCTGTGTTGAAACAAACATTAGGTTTGGGTTTTTATATTCTCTCATACACCAGATATGCTATAATGCCATTAAGAAGGCAAGAAAAAAACAAACTTGCATCAAGTCATTCATTATCTTTATTAAAACTGATAAGGAGAAATAGAAGATGAAATCAACTAATTTAAAAGAAGAGCCATGAACTGAGAGCATAAATGCAAAACTATACATGCACTTTTCATCATTAGGTTTATGCTGTCTTTATATTCTTAAAACAACAATAATTCAGATTCAGTCAGGATATATATATTTTTTTTTTACACAGTGAGATTAGCATTTAGGTACATTATTCAGGTTTTAGGGTTTTAAGATTATAACAGTGAAACAAAACTGGTTAAATAAGCAAATAAATATTACTAGTCATATTTACGTTACATAAAAACTGTTAAAGAAGGTGAAGAGATGAAGCTATTTGCAAGCAGAGGGATTTGGCATAAATCTGTTCTCTCTAATAAGCAGAACAGACACAATTCCACCACATCTACAGACTAATAAAAATAAGAGCACAAACTTAAAGAAATATGTGAACAAATGTGCACAAGCTCAGAAAATATGCACAAGCTCAGGCCATCCAAGATGTAGATGAGTTTGTTTCTTCGTCGGAACAGATTTAGAGAAATTTAGCATTACATCACTTGCTCACCAATGGATCCTCTGCAGTGAATGGGTGCCGTCAGAATGAGAGTCCAAACAGCTGATAAAAACATCACAATAATCCACAAGTAATCCTTGATCAGTGTATATTTCTCTCCTGAATCAGACAAGATGCCTTATGGAGAAAAACGTCTTGATAAATTTATTAGAAACATGCAGGTTTTCGCTTGACAAGATGTGGATTACTTGTGGATTATTGTGATGTTTTTATCAGCTGTTTGGTCTCTCATTCTGATGGCACCCATTCACTGCAGAGGATCCATTGGTGAACAAGTGATGCAATGCTAAATTTCTCCAAATCTGTTCTGATGGAGATACAAACTCATCTACATTTTAAAAGGCCTCAGATTAATTTTTGGGTGAACTATTCCTTTAATCTAAAGACCTGCTTCTGTACACATCCTATCAGACCACGAGAGCTGCATGCACAAACAAAACACAAGCTAATAAATTAGTAGAAACCCTGTCATACTTCAGTACCATTACAAAAATACACTTTCCTTCCTTTTCTATACAAGAGAAAAAATCCCAGATTTAGTCTGATATATTGCAGTAAGATTTTTGGGAATTCTCCATCCATCATAAAATATAGATATCCAGTCATACGCGCAATGTACGTTATTTACAGTCCCAGTAGATAGCTTTAATATGTGTATATGGGTGGGCCGATACAGCGGTGTAGCTGATGGGTTTTTGACCGTGTGGTGATCCATACTCTCATCCTGATACTGCGACGGAGGGCATGACTGACGTCTACGATACTCCCATCACACCTCGATGATGTTGATCGATGGCACAGACTGGTGGAACTGCAACAGACAGGAGGACAAAAAAAACAGAAGAGTGATTCTCCTCCGAGGGGCCCGTTTCATCAGCGCCTGCAATCGTTTGTGTGGCGGTCTGGGACACGATGGCTTGCTGGATGGATAGAACGCTGCTGGATGTATTTGCAGCTTGAGATTATTGTATATATGGCTGTGAGCACTAAGATGTAATGCACACGGAGACGAATGCACATCATTTTTTGCTCTGTAGCAGTACAGTATGTCGAAATTGAGGCCATTAGGGTCTTGATGCAGGAGAGGACATCATCAAAGGGTCTGATATTGATTTTATCATGCGTCTAAAAGGCCTGGTTTTTTGATGCGTTATAAGGACTAATGGTGGCACAGAGTGGAACGGGTGAAATGTGAAGCATCTGTCCTTGTTTTATTGCTCTAAATTTCCTACAGAGAAAGTGCCAAGTGAAGAGCTACAGGAATATGGGAAGGATCAAAGGCACATGGTAGTTTTCCTGAGATGGTTTATTTTAGAAGTAGGTCAGTAGCTCTGGTGTTTGATCCACAGGACTTATTATGCTGAAAAGTCTCTGATTCTAAAATTAAGCGTCATGCATAATATTTTTCACTTTCCTCTCTATCTTCATGGATGCTACAGAAAGTAGTAAATATTATGACGGCCTTAATTATTTTAATTATAGTTATAATTAGTATTAGTTAGGTGCTGTTTTATAGGGTTGGGTAAAAATATTGTTTTTCGGATTAATTGCGATCTTCAGTTGAACAATTTTGATATTCTTAAAATCCCAAAATTGGTCTGCATGCAAATGTATTTGTATTGCGCTTCATAATCTGGGCCTTTTAAAAGGATTATTTTAATAATTTACAGTTGTTCATAAATTTACATACCCCTTGCAGAATATGCAAGATGTTAGCATTTTTTTCAAAATAAGAGCATCATTAAAATTGCATGTTATTTTTTATTTAGTACTGTCCTGAATCACATAAATGTTTACGTATAGTCCACAAGACAAAATAATAACTGAATTTTAGTTTTAAGGAGTAACTAGTTACATGTGTTACGGAATTACGGAATTTAATTTCAAAATAACTGTAACTGTAATCTGTCTGTGAAAAAAAAAAGTGTAATTAAATTACAGTTACTTATGAAAATGTTTACAAAGGGGGTTACAATTGAATATTTTCACACACATACAGATATGATTGATTTCTTTCCCAAATTGCACTGACTGCTTTAAAATATGAGACACCAATGTTTCAGGAGTTTAGGACACAGAATAGGACACATGCTTATTCGATAACTATTTTATTTTCTATTTGGGTTTATGTATATGCTTCATTTTTTAAGATTAACCGTTTTTCCCCCCCAAAGCATTGTTAAATGATAGTGTTTCCTGTCATAGCTATGTAAAGATTTGATCTCAAAAACAGTATCATAGCTATTAAACTATATCTTGTTATGATGTAAAGCTGTTTTTAACCTCAGAATGATCTCAAAGTAAAAAGAGGTGCTAAAGTATGATTTTGTGGTGGCTGTGCTTTAAAATGATTATAATCTAAACTAGTTAAAACTATTATAATCTTAATTTAAGTGATGAAGAATTTTGAAAATCTGACAGTAATCGGTGTTGAGTCCCAGTGTAAGGTTAACCCTACCTGCTTTCAATTTTTTCAAAATGATTAACAGTTGAAAGTGTTAGAAATTTAGAAAAGTAATCAAAAGGTAATCAAATGTAATCAGTTACATTACTTCAATAAAGTAACTGAAATAGTTACAGTAATTGTTACATTTTAAAGAGGGTAACTTGTAATCTGTAATCTATTACATTTCCAAAGTAACCTTCCCAACACTGCTGAATTTCTTGAATTTAATAAATGAAATTATTAACATCTTGCATATATTCTGCAAAGTGGTATGTAAACTTAAAAGCAGAAGTACCAAATTAGAAGGTTTCCTGTATCAGTGTGTCCTGCATCGCTTTTCACGCTTCTGAATATTCAGCACTACAGTCAAATAAACCATATTTTACCTGTTGTGAGTCTGTTTGAATCCAAAAAAAATAAAAAAAATTGTACTTTCTGTGGATGTCTGTCTGTGGAGTTGTCCTTGCAGGCTGCATGCAACAAAGACTAAACTACAATCAGTGTAGTCTGATTCCCAAAATGAATGATTCTTTTGAGCTGGCTCTTTTAGTAAATTGTCCATAAAGAGATACCCTTTTGAATCAGTCTCAAACATTTCTCCGTTCAATTTACAGCATTAGCAGGGAGAGAATTTAAGTGATCACTGAAACACACCCAAATGAACCAGAACCGAAACAATTCAAGTGCTTATGAATGGGAAAATCTGTATCGAAGCCCAGTCTGACTGTTCTATAATATTTATAAACAAAAATAAGGATTTTGGGACACTGACACACTTTCTCTTGCAAACTGTTCAGCATTACTGAGTATAGCCAAAAACACACCAAACAGTGAACTGTAGAGTTGTCTGTGCAAATATAAAGCTCCATAGGCTTAGTTTATGATCTCGCAAAAGTGATACAACAGAGAGAGACCCTGAAGCCTTTCACATGAGTCAGGGAATGCAGGACTGGCCTAGTGTTGACAGACTGATGCTCTGGACATTACAGTGTTTGGTCTCATCCTTCACTGCTGGCAGGTTTCATCCGACAAATAACAAAAAGGTTTTATCAGTCAGAGGTTTTATCAATTGGCAGTTCTCAATTGGCAGACAGTCTTTGTGAAAAGTGAGATGGATAGCAATCTAAATGCTTTTCTCCTTTCTGTCTTAGTCTTTCTGCAGGTGATAAAAGTGATTGGGTTGTTTTTCCCTGTCCTCTTAGCTCTAAATGCTTACGCTACGCTTTTCATTAAGAGCTAATGGAAAGTATCGTGTCTGCATTTACAGGGAAATAGATTTCTCAATTTCAACTCAATCTAAGGTTTAAGGGGAATTGTGGGGGGAAAGTATAAATACATATCTGTTTGCACTGCAATTTACAAAACTGTTGATATCTGATCTGATTTTAGTTGAAAGTTACAGCTTATTCATTTACATCTAATACTGCATTTTTCTAAGGGTGCTTTCTTTCACAATGAAGAAAAATCTTTTTTGCACTAAGATGTTGTTCAAATATGACTCTAGATGAAGACTTTAAATAGTTAATTCAAAAATGAAATGTATCTTTCTTTTGAGACTATTTTTCTTTGCAAGAAAAGCTCCTTTTTTCCACACAATGCAAGTGAATGGTGACCAAGGTACAGGTAAGGCAAGATTTTTATTGAATAAAGACTTTACATTCAGTCTGTTCCTCACAAAATGATCACATCGCTTCAAAAGACTTCATAGTCAGATGGACTACTTTCATGATGCTTTTATGAGAGTTTTTAGTCCTTTTTGGAGCTTGACAGCCTTTGGTCTCCATTCAATTTCATTGTAGAGAAAGAGATGATTTGGAGGGATTCTGCTAATCTTCTTCTTTTGTGCTCCACTGAAGAAAGTAAGTCGTACAGGTTTAGAGTAAATATTAGAAAAGACAGTTTGATGTTGAGAAAAAGGTTCACAGATGTCCCACCTTGCTCCGCAGCAGACCTCCGCTGTGATGCTCCGGTGTGCTTCTCTCGGAGGATGGTTTTACCTTCTCTTTGCTGTTGCTGGAATCGTTGTCCTTTATTATGTCATACTGCCGGCAAAACAAGGCAATTACGGCTGCAGAAACAGAGAAGACATGGTGACATGGAGTCGTTGTAACTCTACAAAGCTCTGGAGAGACAGACTGATAGGTAGAGTCGCTGAAGCATCCAACCCTAAGACAATTACTGAATAAACACAACTGTGCCTGGTTTGCCTCAATCTCACCTCTGTCTCTTACTGTAAATCGGCCAATTTTCTTAAAGCTATCAATGAAAAATGATACATTAATGCCATTAACCTTTTCCTTAACATTTTGAGATTGGATAGCTTGATTATGAAAACATACAATAACTTTAATTATTCAAATATCATCTCCAGTGGAAAAAACAAAGAGTTACAAAAATCTATTTCAAATAAATGCTGTTTTAACCTTTCTATTCATCAAAGAACCCTGAATTAAAATGTGTCATGGTTTCCACAATAATATTACGAAGCACTAACTATTGATAATAATAAGAAATGTTTCTTGAGCAACAAATCAGCATATTAGAATGATTATAGTGCTGTCAAACGATTAATCGCATCCAAAATAAACGTTTTTTTTTTTTACATAATATACAGCGGGTAAAATAAGTATTGAACACGTCACCATTTTTCTCAGTAAATATATTTAGTATTGAACACATGAAGAAAGGGGGGTGCAAAAAGGCATGGAAAGCCAAGACACCAGCAGAAATCTATCAGTAATTAGAAAGCAATCCTGCACCTTGTCAGTGGAAATTACTATTAGCTGGTTTAGTCCCAGCTGATGGTTTATAAAAAGGTGTCTCTTGACCAGCGTGTCACACAAGAAACATTTCATGATGGGTAAAAGCAAAGAGCTCTCTCAAGACCTTCGCAAACTTATTGTTGCAAAACATACTGATGGCATTGGTTACAGAAGGATTTCTATATTTCTGAATGTTCCAGTGAGCACTGTTAGGGCCATAATCCGGAAGTGGAAAGAACATCATTAAAAAACGGATAGTTCCAGTCCTTGATTCTGATTGGTTGAGCCAAGTTCGAAGCTGTTGTAAATTACTCTACAAACATACACCTTTGTTTACATTTGTGTGTTGCTCGGCAACCACTTTGTTGGAACCACAACCGTTTCTGAGGAACTACATTGTTTAGCGGAAGAATAATGTTTTTATTAATATCATTACACTTTATTTGCTCTGTTTTATTTTGTGAAACCTTACTACGTATATGGAATAACCGTTTTATAAAAGCAATAAGCCCCGTGAAGCCGTGGTTTACAGTGAATTTATAACAGCTTAATTCAAAAATGAAATGTATCTTTCTTTTGAGACTATTTTTCTTTGCAAGAAAAGCTCCTTTTTTCCACACAATGCAAGTGAATGGTGACCAAGGTACAGGTAAGGCAAGATTTTTATTGAATAAAGACTTTACATTCAGTCTGTTCCTCACAAAATGATCACATCGCTTCAAAAGACTTCATAGTCAGATGGACTACTTTCATGATGCTTTTATGAGAGTTTTTAGTCCTTTTTGGAGCTTGACAGCCTTTGGTCTCCATTCAATTTCATTGTAGAGAAAGAGATGATTTGGAGGGATTCTGCTAATCTTCTTCTTTTGTGCTCCACTGAAGAAAGTAAGTCGTACAGGTTTAGAGTAAATATTAGAAAAGACAGTTTGATGTTGAGAAAAAGGTTCACAGATGTCCCACCTTGCTCCGCAGCAGACCTCCGCTGTGATGCTCCGGTGTGCTTCTCTCGGAGGATGGATGTGTTTACTCTTTGCTGTTGCTGGAATCGTTGTCCTTTATTATGTCATACTGCCGGCAAAACAAGGCAATTACGGCTGCAGAAACAGAGAAGACATGGTGACATGGAGTCGTTGTAACTCTACAAAGCTCTGGAGAGACAGACTGATAGGTAGAGTCGCTGAAGCATCCAACCCTAAGACAATTACTGAATAAACACAACTGTGCCTGGTTTGCCTCAATCTCACCTCTGTCTCTTACTGTAAATCGGCCAATTTTCTTAAAGCTATCAATGAAAAATGATACATTAATGCCATTAACCTTTTCCTTAACATTTTGAGATTGGATAGCTTGATTATGAAAACATACAATAACTTTAATTATTCAAATATCATCTCCAGTGGAAAAAACAAAGAGTTACAAAAATCTATTTCAAATAAATGCTGTTTTAACCTTTCTATTCATCAAAGAACCCTGAATTAAAATGTGTCATGGTTTCCACAATAATATTACGAAGCACTAACTATTGATAATAATAAGAAATGTTTCTTGAGCAACAAATCAGCATATTAGAATGATTATAGTGCTGTCAAACGATTAATCGCATCCAAAATAAACGTTTTTTTTTTTTACATAATATACAGCGGGTAAAATAAGTATTGAACACGTCACCATTTTTCTCAGTAAATATATTTAGTATTGAACACATGAAGAAAGGGGGGTGCAAAAAGGCATGGAAAGCCAAGACACCAGCAGAAATCTATCAGTAATTAGAAAGCAATCCTGCACCTTGTCAGTGGAAATTACTATTAGCTGGTTTAGTCCCAGCTGATGGTTTATAAAAAGGTGTCTCTTGACCAGCGTGTCACACAAGAAACATTTCATGATGGGTAAAAGCAAAGAGCTCTCTCAAGACCTTCGCAAACTTATTGTTGCAAAACATACTGATGGCATTGGTTACAGAAGGATTTCTATATTTCTGAATGTTCCAGTGAGCACTGTTAGGGCCATAATCCGGAAGTGGAAAGAACATCATTAAAAAACGGATAGTTCCAGTCCTTGATTCTGATTGGTTGAGCCAAGTTCGAAGCTGTTGTAAATTACTCTACAAACATACACCTTTGTTTACATTTGTGTGTTGCTCGGCAACCACTTTGTTGGAACCACAACCGTTTCTGAGGAACTACATTGTTTAGCGGAAGAATAATGTTTTTATTAATATCATTACACTTTATTTACTCTGTTTTAATTTGTGAAACCTTACTACGTATATGGAGTAACCGTTTTATAAAAGCAATAAGCCCTGTGAAGCCCCTTCTTGAGGCTTATTGCTTTATTTCACCATAAATCGGCCATGACCAGGTGCTCCTCGCAAGATTTCTGACAGAGCAGTGAAAAAAATTATCAGAAGAGTTTTCTAAGAGCCAAGGGCCACTTGTGGAGATCTTTAGAAAGACCTGGAATTAGCAGGTACAATTGTTTCAAAGAAAACAATAAGTAATGCACTCAACTGCCATGGCCTGTATACACGCTCACCACACAAGACTCCATTGCTGAAGAAAAAGCTTGTTAATGCTCGTTTAAAGTTTGCTGCACCACATTTAGACAAGCCTGTGAAATACTGGGAGAATATAGTCTGGTCAGATGAGACAAAAATTTTACTCTTTGGATGCCATAATACACACCATGTTTGGAGGTCAAATGGCACTGCACATCACCCCAAAAACATCATGGTGTAGCACTGGCAAAATTCATATAATTGACGGAAGGATGAATGGAAAAATGTACCGAGACATTCTTGATAAAAATCTGCTGCCATCTACCAGGATGATGAAGATGAAATAAATCGTTTTTAGCATTTCTGTGTGTAAATGTAGGGTGACGGTTTCACTTTTAAATCAGGGAGTGGGGATGCCCCTGCTCTTTATGTTGGGCACGTTCAGCATCCTCTGGATTGACAGGGGCAGACAGAATTCCTTTCAGTAGTCAAAGCCCAGCGGTGCGAAGACATTCCTTGTTTGCTGGAGTGGCAGTTGCAATTGAGCGCATGAATTATTTTGTGACAGTGAGGCAGACTTGCTCAGTGCCTCACGTAAGCAGATAAGTGCTTCTCTTTCCCATGCCCTTCTCAATATTCAGCCAGTACATTTCATATTTTATCAGTTTAATGCATATTATGGTTTTTCAAGGCTTTTAGAGCTGGCATGTATAGTGGAATTTTAAGCACCACTTAATTCAAGTGATGCTGAAATTATTCAGGTGAAAAATTAATAACCATTAGCAGATCCAAGACAAATTATGATCCGCTCTCTCTTTCTCAAACTCATTTGCTTTTCATCTCTCTCAGAGGTTAATAATTCATGAGGTAATGTCTGCAAGCATAGTTTTTCTCAGTAGGCATAAACAGTCAGAACCGAATTCCAGGACTTGGATGTTATTAATAGATTCGACACATTTCTTTGAGCTGACATCAGTGTCTCACCTGCCCACATAAGAAGCACCACCACAATGATGATCATCTCTCCTGTCTGCAGGTGTCGAGCTTTATCCAGGCCTTGGACAGTCGGGTCATCTGTTAGAGGAGACAGAGGGTCATCAATGATTGATTGTACTTAGACCTGAACGGTTATTTGTAGCTGATTCAGTCATCACTGAGCCAACTCTGAAATTAAAAGTGCACAATTTTCATTCTTGCGGTCATGAATCAGAAATTGTGACGATAAATTTTCTATGCACTACTGTTCAAAAGTTTGGAGTATTTTGTGGAACCTTTTTTTGTTTGAGGATACTTTAATTAATAGAAAGCATTTAATTAAAAGAACAGCATTTATTTGAAATAGAAATCTTTCATAACACAATAAATGTCTTTACTGTTACTTTTGATCAATTTAATGCGTCCTTGCAGAAGTATTAATAACAATAAAAAAAGTCTTACTGACCCCCAATTTTTTTATGGTAATTTAAATAAATAAATATACATATATAAATGTAAAATCAAATAATAATAATAATAATAATAACATAGTCCCGGTGTGTGTGTGTGTGTGTACGTGTGTGTGTGTGTGTGTGTGTGTGTACGTGTGTG
>NW_015627232.1:277884-281709 GCF_001515625.1 Sinocyclocheilus rhinocerous
TACGTGTGTGTGTGTGTGTGTGTGTGTGTGTCATAATCCAGACCCATTAACATTTGAACAAAGAAAAGAACAATTTTATGTTCATAGACACATTTTTTTCAGGGACATTAATTGTAGACCGGGATAGCAGAAGTTTTTTAACATTAAAATACTACACTTAAATTAGATACCATTAAAAATGTCATGCTTTTAAAATAAGTATAACCTTTTTAAAGCTACACTATATAACTTTTTTTTTTTGTAATTAACAAAATGAAAATATTAAGTGAGTACATTATAAATGCATCTTCCAAACGGTGTTATTGCTTTACCTTTAATTACTATGGTGAGACTTTAATAACTATTTATACTTCGGGATGGATTTCACTGGAAACTTCATACTTCCGTCAGTTGTCTGTGCATGTTTACGTCATATCCATAAATAAAGATACAAGCCATTTGATTCATCTGAACAGAACAGCGAAGCAGAAACTTAACTTGTGTAATGACCAAAACAATGTTCCTCTGCTATTTTTATGCTTCAACTACTAGAGGGACAAAAGTTACGTAGTGTAAAAATTAAGAGGGAAAAAAGTATGCAGAGTGCTGCCAGCCGCTTATGTGATTAATTTTACATTTGTTAAGCCCTAAAGATGTATCCCAAAGCTGGTCAATGTCCCAGCATCCCAATCACCACCACCATCCAACCACTGCCTGATCCACCCAGCCATCTGTCTTCATTATTAATCCAGTGTTAAAGGGATTGAATTCAGGCCCATTTCCTCCTCCAAATATCTTTTAACCTGTGTGGAGTTGGTCCAGAGCACCACTCTTCCCAATTGCTGTTCCTTTCTGGATAAAAGCAGCGCTGCCACTGAGACACCTTCTGTCATAAATTCAAAAAGAAGGGTTGGGGTGGGGGATATTACACCCAGCCAATTACTGGATATCACATGCATTGTCATGATTTCCAATAGCAGTCTCACAGTATTGAGATGAACCCTCGCTCCCGTTCACATTCTCCGCTGCTGAACACTCAGGATAGAAGACAGGCCAAACATTCCTCTCATCAGCCCCATGAATATTTATAACAATAAGTGTGGAGGTTTTTCACTCATGTGTGAAAAATGAATGCTGCCTGTGCTCCACAAGCAGGTTCAAATTACCCTTGCCACATCTCTCAACAGAGATAAGAGCCTCATGTGGGATGCAGTGCTGGTTAGGTTCCAAAAGCCCAACAGGGAAGCTCTTTAGAGCCCTTTAAAAAAAGAGCTGCTATATGCCAGACAACACAATGCTTTCTCGCGTCTTCTTTGGTGTAAGGATCCAAAGCAAGACATCTGATCATTAGTTCCACAAGCCTGAAATAAGTTCAAAGACACTGTTGCACATGTACTGTGACATTCTCATGAAGAGCACGAAGAGAATCACAGCAGCTGCACAAATTTTGCCATCATTTACTGACTCATGTTGTTCCAAACCTACACTCCTAAAAAAAGTTCCTTTATTGACATTGATGGTTCCATGAAGAACCTTTAACATCCATGGAACTTTTCCTTAGCACAAAATGTACTTTATAGTGGAAGCGGAGTCTTCAAATTGTTCTTTACTAAGATAAGAATGGTTGTTCTAAGAACTGTTCAATGAAAGGTTATTTGGGGGACCCAAAATGGTTCTTCTGTTGTTCCTTTTGGAACCTTATTTTTAAAGGGATTGTTCACCCAAAAATGAAAGTTCTGTGATCTTTTACTCACCCTCAAGTTGCTCCTGTATGAGTTTCGTTCTTCTGTTGAACGTTATATATTTTGTGTTTTAAGAAGATATTTTGAAGAATTTTAGTAACAGTTGACGGTAGCCATTGACTTCCACAGCATTTGTTTTTTCAAACTATGGAAGTCGACAGCTGCCGTCAACTGTTTGTTACCAACATCCTTCAAAATATCTTCTTTTGTGCTCAACAGAAGAAAGAAACTCATACAGATTTGGAACAACTTAAAAGGGATACAGTAGTTCACCCAAAAATGAAATTCAGTCATTAATTACTCACCCTCATGTTATTCCAAACATTAAGACCTTCGTTCAAAAATAAAAACGACTTTATTCAACAATTTCTTCTATTCCATGTCAGTTTTCGACATGCGTGAATGCACAGCGAAGACTGTCACCTAGGAGAAGAAATTGCTGAATAAAGTTGTTACTTTTGTTTTCTTTGCACACAAAAAGTATTCTCGTAGCTTTATAAAAGTAAGGTAGAACCACTGATGTCACATGGAATATTTTAACAATGTCCTTACTATTTTTCTGGGCCTAGAATATTTCAGTTGTGTTGCTGTCTATGCAGGGTCAGAAAGTTCTTGTATTTCATCAAAAATATCCTAATTTGTGTTCTGAAGATGAACGAAGGTCTTACGGTTTTGAAACGACACGAGGGTAAGTAATTAATGACAGAATTTTCATTTTTGGGCAAACTTGTCTATATCACTTTATTTCTTCTGTGGATTACAAAAGAAGATATTTTTTCCCATACAGTGAAAGACAATGTTTTGGACTCCACTGACTTCCACTGTATGAACAAAATGTACAGAGACGTTTTTCAAAGCATCTTCTTTTGCATAGATGATGACAGAATTAAATTTTTGGGGTGAACTATCCCTTTAAGTGCAGGCAAAGCGGATCTGTATGGATCGTCACAGAGACAGCATTGTGCTTGCTGCAAGTTGTTTATTGTCTTTCTAGTCATAAATGTGATAGGTCTTTCCTCATCAAGATGCACAGCTTTGTTTGTTAGACCTGCAGGGTCTGGTCTTTGATATTGACTCAGCATCTACAGACGCAGTTCTTTGAAGTATCACAGTAATTGAGTCCAATGGGAATCATCCTTTGCTCAGTCTGACAGCACATGAGAAGCACTGGCCAAAAATACCTCTGAGATGCGAGTGAAACTGTCTAGAGTCACAAAACAAGACACATTACTCAATGACTTGGCACACTTTTCCTATCTCTCTCTCTATTATCTTCATGAAGACGACTTCTTTCCTTTTTGGATTTGTTTGGATGCTGGTCAGATTCCTCGGGCGATTATGACAAGTTGACTTTGAGAGTTGAAAAACAGAACTCTGTATTGTATCGTGTTTCCTGGTTGTAAGCAGATGGCAAATACTCCCTGCTAAGTCTATTGCTTCTAATTTCAAATCTATGCGCCGCAGGATACAGGAGGGAGGATTGGAATTTAACTGTTTTTGCATCATGATGAGACTCATTATTATAGGAACAGAGAAAGATGCACTGATGCATTGAGAGAGACTACACTAATTGGAACTCCTCTGAACAGTAAATCACTGGGTCACAATCATGCAAATGTCTAGAATTTGAATGATGCATTGTTATATTCTTTCTCTGGGAGAAACTTTAACCTTTATTTTGAGAAACTGTTGATGTTTCTGTCAGAAAACGAATGCATTTATTTATGTAGAAGATGTTGAACTTTTAAGAATTCATATTCAGATTAGTGGTTAGTATGGATTTTTCTACGACCAATTCTTAAAATATGACCCTTAATACTGAACACTGTAAACTGAATAACCAAATAAAATCAGAAAGATCAAGCAATTATTTTAAAATACATTATTTTTAAAAGGGGGAACATGTCACAGAATAATAGAGTTGAACAGACAAGCATGGATGGCAACAATTCATTTTATAAAAAAAAAAAAATGGCATGCAGAAAAACGTCTCAGGTTACGTATGTAACCCTAGTTCCTCGAGGGAACGAGACGCTGCGTCGGAAACGCTAGGGGAACGCCCTTCAGCGTGACGGGCTCTCAACCTCGTGTGTAATCAGACAGA
>NW_015627232.1:281805-297595 GCF_001515625.1 Sinocyclocheilus rhinocerous
GGCCGTCAGCTCCTTTTTTTTCCGAGAGCTGACTCTGTGTGCTTGCTCTCAAGCAGACAACAAACAAACTGTGTGTATCCCCACCCGTAACGCGGGCAGGGAAGAACACACAGCCTGAACGCTGCCTGCCCTCGCCTTAGTGTCTGGTTTTGTCTTGAGATTTCGTGACAGACAACACTAAATAAGACTCACAAACAGATATCAGACTGACACACACACAGAGCACTTGCTGAATGACAAAAAGCTGACGTTGGTCTCACCGCACGTGCTTTTATAGCTTCCTGGTCATTACGTCACCCGCCGTGACGTCTCGCCCATCTATTGGTCTGATTACACACGAGGTTCAGAGCCCGTCACGCTGAAGGGCGTTCCCCTAGCGTTTCCGACGCAGCTCGAGTTCCTGAAGAGGAACTATAATGACCAAGGACTGAAAAATAAAGAGAATGAGAGATGTTTTTAAAAGTCCTTGAATTTTAGCCACTATAAAAGTAAAAAGATAAGAAATCTATTAGCGTTGGAGAGTAAAACCTCTTCTTTTTGATGTAAAAATTAGCTTAGAATGAGTTGAGAGCATACTTTTTATGCCTCATTGTGTGTGTAAGTTCTGCCCAGGCTTTTCTCTTCACTTGGATGAATTTAGACTGTGGCCTTATACACAGCTGAAAGCCTAGATGAAGCTAAATTCACACTTCTATAATAGAAGCTATATGGAAGAATTTTTTTTCACCTATTCAATCATAAAGGAGCTTTAGAAAGGATTCTAAATGTAGTTTATTTAAACTGAAGCTCTACAGAATAATTCATTTTCCGTGAACCTCCTTAATTACATTTCCTGTATCAGCAAACGTGATGTCTTCGAATCAAATTTGATGATGCATTCTTAATGTGTTGAATATGTTATTTCATTTCATGGCAGGAGAGCATTAATGATATATTGAGCGTGTTTCTGAATTACGTGCATCCTTGAATGCTCCGATGATTAATTTCAAGCGCTCCATCTGCGTCGGTGTGCATAAGACTGGATGTTTTGTTGTTCTCAACATGGCTGGCAAAAATAGCGACTCTCATGTTAAAAGCAACTTGATTTATCTGGTTTTCAGTGCTGTGCTAGATTTCATGCAGAAGAGAAAATCTCTCAAAAACATCTCGTATCAACACAACATTGAAATGGCTGTTAATAATCCACTCAATTGGCCTGCCATTAGGGACCACCCGCTTGTGCCGCACAGCGCCAATATACAGCATATCCCCCTGAGAGGCAGGGAGCTGATTAGAAATTGGAGCTGAAAATGAGAGGCAGTAACAAGGTCTACCTGCATCCATGCGTGAAGTGTTCATCAATAATTAATTGGGTTGTAGGAAAAGAAACTGTTGAACACAATGGCGGAATCCTCTGAGAATGTAAACAGTCAGTGCGCTGTTTGACGTTTCACATTTTTAACACACAAAATGTCAAGCTATGATGGACTGCATCAAAAGTGGGCAGAATGATATTGTTGTATAAGAGTAGGAGTTGGCTGTTACCTTGGTTTGAACTGTTTGAGGGGAAGCGGTCTGTTTTCTTCAGGGTTCTGAAGTGGACACGTTTACTGGCCTGGCTCTCTCCGTAAAGGCCGATGGACTGCACTTGGATAATGTAATCTGTCTCCTCCTCCAGGTCCCACAGTACACAGGATCTGCTGGTGGTGTTCACCTCCCTGATAAACCTCTGCATTTTGCCGTCCATTCTCTGAAAGAGTTAAACCACCATTGGTATAGAACAGAAGTATATATAGTGGTGGCCAAAATTATTAGAACACTAGTATTTTCACCAGCTAAAAATGGTTTTAAGTCAGTTATTTCTATCTTTTGCTGTAGTGTGTCAGTAGGAAATATCAGTTTACATTTCCAAACATTCATTTTTCCATTAATTGTAATAATCCAGTGAGATTTTTGTTTGCACAAGGAGTCTGACAACAGCAAGTGCTCCACACAGAGATCTGATCTCATCATCATGCAGTCTGTCTGGAATGACATGAAGAAACAGAACAAACTGAGACAGACTACATCCAGAAGAACTGTGGCAATGTATCCAAGATGCTATAAGAGACCTACCTTTGTCCTCACACCATATGGACAAAACTACTGGGACACCAGACCATTACACTAACATGGACTTTAATGACATCGTATTCTGAAAACATACAATAGGGCTGCTCAATTAATTGAATTTCTAATCGTGATTACAATTACGGATGCCACAATCACGTGCCAAATCATTCAAAGGCGCAATTCCAAAAATAAATAAATAAAACTCCACTTTCATTATTCTGCATGCTTAAGATATGTGTGCATGTGTGTTTTTTTCTACAGGTTATCTTAAAGGGGTCATGAACTGCCTTATTTTTTTATTTTTTTTTACTGTTCTCTGAGGTCCACTTATAATGTTATCAAGATTTTTACATCAAAAACATCACAATTTTGAAGTAATAGGCTATTTTCTGTCCTGTTTTGACCCCCCTCATCAGAACGCTCTGATTGAATAGGTGTGGCGGATTGTAGACTTGGAAGTAAACACCCACTGCTGTGATTGGCTAACGTTGTGTAGCCTATGTTTGACAGCGTACATTCCTCATAGATGTTGTGATTTAGGTCAAAAACGCATGAATAACTCAATACATATCAAACAATCTGTAAGAAGAGACACAGCAATAGTGATCATGTAATAAAAAACAGTTACTCACACTTGTGTGTTGCGACATTACTGTCGGATCCAAAATAATCTGCACAGCATCGTCTTTTAGTTTCAATCTTTTTGAAAATCCCGCGTCAAATTGTGCCTTGTTTGTAAACGAATCCACAGTAAAATGAAGTGAACAAAGGTCCGAGTTCATTAAAAATAAAGTTCATCCACACTTTCCTGATGTTGGGATCTGAAGGAAGGCAATGCACAGACTGTTTTTTCCACAGCTTGGCACTGCACAGCGTCTTGTTGTCTTCAGAGCTATCTTTATAGTTTGGTTTCTGCATAGACCTGCGTTTGACTCTCTCCTAAACACTACATGCGCAAATCGGTGGGCGGGGCTAAAAAGGCAGTGATGTCGAAGCAGGCGTTGATCTTCTTCTGCGGAGGCGGTGCTTATCCACACTATTACATCATAGAATATAACATTCGAAAAGCTGTCGTTTTGGCAGACTGCCTTCAATAAGCTGTTTTAGACTAACAACAAAGTTTTGAGTTCTGAAACTTACAGGATGTTTTTATAGTACAATGACCTCTTATTTGTCAAAATATCAAGGGAATTTTGGCTTCTCAGTTCATGACTCCTTTTTTCCCATTGTTTTAATTTTAGTTTTAGAATAACATTATAATACCATCCATATTTTTTCTTTTTTTGATTTACAAGAAGAAATGGTCACACTTTATTTTAAGGTCCAATTCTCGCTATTAACAAACCATTAACTACAGATTTTGCCTCAGTAAACTCCTAATTTTCTGCTTATTAATAGTTATTAAGGTTAGGTATTGGGAAGGATTAGGGATGCAAAATATGTTCATGCACAATATGTGCTTTATAAGTGCTAATAAAGAGCCAATATGTTAATAACAGGCATGCTAATAAGCAACTAGTTAATAGTGAGAATTGGTTTCTATACTAAAGTGTTACCGAAGAAACTAAACCAATGTATAATGTAGTTGGCATTTGAGGCTTAATGCTATAGAAAAGCAATAAAAGTTTTTTCAAGAAGAGTGTTTTCAGCTTGTTTATTTTCATATTAAAATATGTCATGCAGTTGCTTCAAACAATGGTATAAAGCTGTTTAAAACATCATTCAGTGTAAATTGTGATAATTGTAATCGCAATTTCAATTTCATGGGAATAATCGACAATCATGATTCTTGTCATAACTGTGCAGCCCTAACATAAACATTAATGTAGAGTTGGTCACCCCTTCGCAGCTATAGCTTCCACTCTTTTAGAAAGAATGTCCACATGACTTTGGAATGTTTCTGTGGGAACTTTGGCAATTCATACAGTAGAGCATTTGTGAGGACAGGCACTGATGTTGGACAAAAAGGCCTCTATCTCCATTGCAGTTCATCCACAAGGTGTTTGATGGGGTTGAGGTCAGGGCTCTGTGTGGGCCAATCAAGTTCTTACACAACAAACTCATCCAACCAGTGTCTTCATGGACCATCCTTTGTGCACTGCATGGGGCACAGTCATGCTGCAATAGAAAATGGCCTTCCCCAAACTGTCTCCACTAAGTTGGAAGCATATAATGTCTTGGTATGCTGAAGCTTACTAGAAGTAAGGGGCCAAGCCCAACCCCTAAAAAACAGCCCCATGCCATTATCCCTCCTCCATCAAACTTTATAGTTGGCACAATGCAGTCAAACAGGAAATGTTCTCCTGGAACCTGCCAAACCCAGACTTTCCAGGCAGAGAAGCGTGAGTCATTGCTCCACAACAGGTTTCCACTGCTCCAGAGTCCAGTAGTGGTGTGATTTACACCACTCAATTTGTTCTTGAATTCACTGAGATCTTCAGAATGACCTATTTTTTTCACAAATGCTTGCAAATTTTATTCACCTGTGGCAATAAGTCTGATTGAAACACCTGAAACAAATAATTAAGAGTGCATTTATATTGAATAATTATATACTGTGGGTTGTGATGGGCTCACATTGATCCTGGGGTGTTTTTTAGTCCTAGTTCACCCCGAGTCTAAACCACATATATTTAAATGTCCTTCCAAACCGAAAAAACTTTTCAAGGTTCCTGTAGAATTTACAAACTATGAAACATCACCTGCAGCTTTAGGCTGGTATTTGCTGACATTTCAAATGGCTCACGCTGTCTAGAGGTCAGCAGTACAGTAACAGTAAGCGCTTTCTATGAAGTTACCTAATAAGTATAAGTCACACGTTAGGGCGCTAAAGGATCTTCTCGAAGCCCTGACAGCCAAACACGACAGCCTTTCATTTAAGCTATAATTCTGCCCTCTAACTTAATGTTGTATTTAGCTCTTCCTTGGTTGGTCTTTAAAGTCTGCAAATAGATCCAAAGCACTTTCCTCTGCCCTTGGGCCCTGAAGCAGCCTCTAGGTGTGAGGGAGTCTGATAGAAGTCCTTGGCTAAATGAATAATACATTAATCTGTGAGTGTCGCCTGCTCAGCCATTACAGACATGCACACAACCTATTGCATAATATGATTGACAGATATATTTGTAATTGTTCGAATGTGTCAGTCACTTAGATAATAAATAGATTCTGAATTTCAGTAAACAACAGTTATTCTTTTATGTGACAGATGAATTCAAATTCACATTTACTGAACACACGATTTTTAAATAAAAGGTATATTTAAGTATAAAGGCATGGATGTATGAAAGTTTAAGGAAAACGTTTATAAAGGTTTTGAAAATTTCTGGTCCTAGCTTCTGGTTGGTCAATAAAGTGTTCCAGCCATTCTAAAATCTGGTATGATTTCATTTACAAAAAACATTCACATGGCATTTACATTTTTAAAAAGACAGGTTATTGTTTTAACTTTGTAAACATTTTATGACATAGTAAAAGAAAAAGAAAAGTTTTGAAAAAGAAAAATAAATTAGTTATTTTCTTTATTTTATCAGACCCTGAAAATACTATTATTGGATATTCTGTCTTGTAAAGATTGTTAAATATGTTTAAGGAAAAAAAAGTATTTAAGGCTAAAAAAGTTGTTGATTAAAATTGGGAGAACCAAATAAATGAGAGCTAAGGTCAGACCAAAACTGCTTGGATATAATACCCCCAAAAAAACTATGTGTAAATGTCTCTTGTGTAAAAGAACACAGGCTGTCTGTGCCAATATACTTAGAAATATTAGAATTGACAGTTTATATTTTGTGTCAAATTTTGAAATGTGTTTCCTAGAAAAGTGATTTACCTGTTGGGAGATGGAAAAGCCGATGATAATGTCACCCTCAGGCACCTCCCAGGACACAGTTGCTGAATCAGCTCTCAGGTGCATGACTGACACATTAACAGGAGCAGGTGGACGGTCTGGAAATACAAAATTAATACTATTAACTTTGAATCTCGAACCCTAATAATTTATATATAATTCATAACTTGTTAGGCTTCATTGCCATTGTCAGGCCCACTTATTCTATGTTATTAATTATAGGGCAATAGTGATAGAAATCATTTGCTTCCATAACTGAACTGATATATTATTATGATATTTCCAGCATGACTGACACATTAACAGGAGCTGGAAATACAAAAGTCTGGAAATACAAAAGAGTCTGGAAATACAAAATTAATACTATTAACTTTGAATCTCGAACCCTAATAATTTATATATAATTCATAACTTGTTAGGCTTCATTGCCATTGTCAGGCCCACTTTATTCTATGTTATTAATTATAGGGCAATAGTGATAGAAATCATTTGCTTCCATAACTGAACTGATATATTATTATGATATTTCCACTCTGTTTTTAGTGCAGAAACTAGTACAGCCAATGCATGTTTTCAAGAAAACTACTAAAGCAATAACTTACTGTCGAACAACAATGTTGTCATGGACACGCTATTACCCTCCCATGAAAACACAACAATAATCCACAGGTTTGAAATATGTTGCTGTGCTCTGTTTTCATTTGCTGTCCTTTTATAGACTGTCTGAGTTGCTTGCCGAAAGCTTTCCAATCTGACCAATCAGGTTTGGGATGTAAAACATTTACTCTGTGGCTTGATCTCTTCTCACCGGCTAGCTCTCTGAGGGGCTACAGCTCTCTCTAAAAGCAAACCCACTACAACACCCAGAGATGTTTTATGCAAAGCTAAATTTCTTTTTCCTTAATGCTAGTACATCCCCTCTGGGCAACATGTTTAAATTGGTATCTTGAAAGTTGTTTGGGTCCATTATGCTGTTTGCTATACTACCAGTTCACCACTTCTTTTGTGATTAAAAGAGTCGGCGTTCAGAGGCGACTGAACCGAAATCAGACTGACAGTGGCAGAAATCACCAGCAGAATCAAGCAGGTTTCATAAAAACAAAAAGAAACGGATATAAAAGATATACTGTAAAGCAGAAGTGATCTGCTCATGATTATATTTAATTGAAACTGCTTTCTGAAATTGACTGAATTCGGTACACTGTGTCCTATGAGACTTTTATGTGGGTCCTTTTTTTTTTATTCAGCTCAGCTGTAGGGTGCTCGATCGTGATTTAGGAAGAAATAGACGAGCTAATTAGTCTCACAAAAAGCAGAGGAGAACGGTGGCAGATTCAATACTCCAGCACATGCCTCTGTCGCTCTGGAGAAAATAGGAAGGCGGTGAACTAGACTGAACTGCGAGAGCATCTCCTCTGAGCAGTGCTCTAATGGACTTTATGTGTTTGTGTGGGCGATTGCAAAAAGGGGAAGGGGTATTTTTTTGTTCCTGTACCCGAACCCATGCAATAACATCAACAATAACAAATACAGACTCTTAGCTAAGTTACATAACGGCTGTTTTGAAACTGTGGCTTGTTGCACAATGATTCTGTTCCAGATCTGTATGACGCATCTTTACCAAAGGACCACAAAATTAACAGGCACTTAACCAAATAATGCCTGAAAATCATGTTCCCCCCAGTAGAGTAAAAATGTGTTTCACGCATTACTTTCTTCAGATAAATAATATATGTATTATTAAAATTTATTTATTTTAAAAATATGCCAGATTGGGTAACAGTAACACATGCCTGAAAGGTTTTTAATTTTTTTTAAACAAACCTTTATTTCTATTGATAAATGTTAAATTAGCATAAAAATTAATTATTAAAAATGTAAAAAAAAAAAAAAAAAGAGTCTATGAATTTAAAAAAATATTAATTTATAATTATTGCACTCCAAGAAAAAAGCTGTCACTGGGGAGGTATCCTGAGATACAAAAGCTAAAAGGTGCATCTCTGTACCTTATTTACCCCTAAATTATACATATTAGCTCCTTAAAGGTTCATATCAGTAGGCTACTTTAAAAGTACATAAGTACAGTACCTGAAGTTTATATAGTGTACACATTAGCATACTGACAGAGACAGTTTGTACCTTTTTAGAGAGAGAGTATGTTTTTGGAAATTAAGTTAAGTTATGGTTTTTGTAAAATTTTAGTTTAAATTATAATTAACTGAATATTAGTTTATATAAAATATCCAATTGTTTTCACTAGGAAAAGCATATAGCAGGGGGTGTGCAGTTCATTATGCTATGAGTTATGAGTTCAGAGAATGGCTATAAATTAATATTAACATTACTATAAAGTTCCTTGTTATTTTAGGTGTAACATAAGTCTTACATAATAAAACGTTGGAATATAAATGGCTGTAAATTATTTATTTGCCAAACAATGGTAATTTTCTGCAAATCTGTGCAAGTTACGGAGGTATTCGGGCAAGCAGATCCACAACAGTTTTGGTACTCTATGCTCTATATGGATCATCATTATTGTTTGATGCAAATCTCAACTAAATTTAATTAATTAAAATTTTACTTACAACATATCAACATATCACTAACAACATGTCAGGCACTGCCTGGCAAAAGCCCTACTTTTAAATCGACACCTGCCATAGTGTTTCTCATTTGTCATCTCTGATAAATTAGATAATTAAATAGATAGATAGATATCCACTTAAAGAAATCACTCTTCAGCACTGGCATATAGCATACAGTAAGACAAGCAGAGGAGCTTGGATCTGCATTTGTCATTTGTCTGATATTCTCCAACGCTAATCATCAGCAACAAAACCCATAATGCATCACAACGCTGAAGAATCATACTCAGTATCAGACTGATAATCAATGCCCTGTGTTGACGCCCTAGGAGGTCACTAGTATGGCAGCACTCATCTCCATGCAGCTATGATCATACACAATAGGGGTCACGGCTGATTATGCTGGTCTTCTTTGCCCTCAGCAATGGCTGTGTAAATTGGATGGAGAGAGGTCTGACCCCAGCTCTGCACCACCGATAATCCTTTTGAGGAAGGAGAGGGCCACCTCTGTGAAGGCTGACTGCGACATCAAAGCGTCTATGGGGTCACATGCATCAAACCTTCCATTTTAATGAGTTCCCAAATTTGCAGCTACATCATTGTTTTTGTGTAATTCTGTGTGCAAGGGGTTATTATGAGCTCTACATCTACACTGACCATTATATGTTACATAAGATATTTCTACAATACATGTGCAAAAGGCCACGAGCCAGAGCTGAACATAGACAAGGGAAGTATACTTTCGGCTGTAGACACAAGATAAAACAGCACAATTGTTAGTGAATTAACAATATATTTCATATAATATATATAACCTACCATACATTTTAGACACAATTTTGCCAGTTTGCTTCGCAAACGAAAATAGTTGCAAACAAACCTAGAGCTAGCAGTGTTACGTTCCTGAATGAATCAGCTTTGTTGAACGAATCTGTTGAGTAAATGATTCAACGACTTTTTGACGAAATTTCCTGAATAAATAACTGCTTTTGAATGAATCTGTACTCACTCATATTTGTTGTTGTAATGAATTGCAATAATAATAATTAATATTTTTAGCGTAAAAAAAATGCAGACACATTTGTTAGATAATAGAAATGCTAATAGTTTTGTCCATTTGTGTAAGAGGAAAACACATCACTGTTATAACATGTTGTTACACACTAAATGCCAAGCCAGTTTCACTCCATCTGTCCAGCAGATGCTCACTGAAGTGGAAAATGAAAGATTTTCATAAACTGATATCATGGGAGAACATCTGCCAGGGTCATGTTTTGCCACATCAACAAATGTATGTGCACCTAAGAGTCTGTTAAATTATGTCTCATCATTACAACTGATAATTTGTCACAGAAAACAGCAAATATTTGTACACTGAATAAAATGTTCCAATGTCAAAACACATCATCCTAGCGACTATAGAATCCAATCTGCTAACAGCGCAGTTTGATGCCAATGTCCAGAAAGTACTAATGAAACAATGAATTACCAATTTTTTTCAATATATTAACTTAATATAATGAACATTCTCCACTGACTAGGAATAGAAGGTTCTTATGAAACGACTCATCAGATTTTTGTCATTTTAGCCATGACATTTACCTCACTCTTATCCAGCGAGAGCTCATTGTCCTTGAAGTAATAGAGGTTACACATGTCTGAATGTAGCTGAAAATAAATTGTGATACATGGCCAGGCATAAGCTCTTTAATGATGTGGAAAATAATTGCTTAGATAAAGGAAAACGTGAGTTATGGTGGTACTGTCAGCATTTACATTGCATTATCTTACTGTCCGAAATGTCACGTTACGCTGTTGAGGGAACACGCTGGAGGCACGAGAAAACGGGAACTGTATTTAATCAAGGAAATATAGGAGATAATCCACAATAGGCGCTTGAGCCAACACACGTAGAGAACGAGTAGACCTGACAAACACAAACTGAACAGACTAGGACTTTTATACAGGGGATGATTGGGGAACACAGGTGACATCAATGGAACATAATGAAACTAAACGAGGACAGGAACATGACCAAATAAGGAAACACAGGAAGGACTAGGTAGCCAGGAGACACACGTAGCACAATGACGTTTAAGATCCGACAAGGAAACAAGGGGCAGACTATAATTTAAATACATAACACAAACGAGGTAATTAACGAGACACAGGTGAATCACATATGACAATGACATCAATGGAGGACAGGAACATGACCAAATAAGGGAAAACAGGAACTGAAACACATGACAAAACAGTTCCAATCCTGACACTGAATGAATGAAAATATACATTAAAAATAAAAAAAGACACAATTCACCCACCCCACTGTATTTTCCAATGCATTATGCTGTACATCTCTAAGGTTTTGTTTTCTACATATGTTGATTTATACTGCTAAGCTGCATATAGAACTTATATTATTTTTAATGATGTATGATATACTCTACGTCTTAAATCATACATAAATCAGCTTCCACTATTGTTCTAAAGAAAACAGAAGTTCTCAAAATTCTCATTTTGTGTGTTCAAAGAAGAAAATGGAGTGGAAAGATATGAAGGTGAGAAAATAACAATGAAATCTTAATTTTTCAGTGAACTCTGCCGTTTATGTGTTACAGCAAATATAGGACAATATGGAAACTATCAATCCATTATCTATATCCTTAGATATAGTTACTAAACTACATCACGTCAGACGTTGGAGTATTGCATATAGAACTTATATTATTTTTAATGATGTATTATATACTCTACAGTACGTCTTAAATCATACATAAATCAGCTTCCACTATTGTTGTAAAGAAAACAGAAGTTCTCAAAATTCTCATTTTGTGTGTTCAAAGAAGAAAATGGAGTGGAAAGATATGAAGGTGAGAAAATAACAATGAAATCTTAATTTTTCAGTGAACTCTGCCATTTATGTGTTACAGCAAATATAGGACAATATGGAAACTATCAATCCATTATCTATATCCTTAGATATAGTTACTAAACTACATCACGTCAGACGTTGGAGTATCTCACAAATGTGCACTACAAACGTAGATAAATATACTGATGCAAGCTTTGCTTACTTCCATTAGCATCTGACAAGAAATTATGCTTATAGCTAGTGCTGGGCGGTATATCGGTTCATACCGAATATCCTCTCAGGGTAGACAATGCACTCACAGATGGAGCTGCAGGGTGTTCTATCAACACAAAGCCGCAGAGGGAGTGCGTCTCAGCCTCAGGGGAACACTGCACTTTCCCGACGGAGCGAGGTGCCACTGTAACACCAGGACACCACACACTGCCCTTGAACAGTCAATGGGTTTTCTAAGGATAAGGTGGAGAGCTCAAGAATAGGATACTATTCAAGAAGCAAGAGTATATATATATATATATATATATATACACATACAGGTGCATCTCAATAAATTAGAATGTCGTGGAAAAGTTCATTTATTTCAGTAATGTATTGGATCAAAAGGGTGCTTCTACTAAATACTGAGCATTTTTCAGTTTTTCTTTTTTAATAAATCTGCAAAGATGTCAACAATTCTGTGTTTTTCTGTCAATATGGGGTGCTGTGTGTACATTAATGAGGAAAAAAAATTAACTTAAATGATTTTAGCAAATGGCTGCAATATAACAAAGAGTGAAAAATTTAAGGGGGTCTGAATACTTTCCGTACCCACTGTATATATATCCTGCTTACTTAACTCCAGGTGTATAGTGGTTCTTTTTGGAGGAAAACTTTCCAGGATTTTTCCCCATCTAATGTAAATGAATGGTAGCCCATTTTTGACAGTCCGAAATACATATTTAAGCAGCTTCAGAGTAATCCACACAACCTGGCCAACAATAGGTCACGTGAGATGTAGGTGTATTAGATTATTGTTAACAATTGTCATAAATGGTCTACGTTGAGCACCATTCACTTGCATTAGATGGAGGAAACCTGGAAATTTGTAGGAAATTTTTAGGTGACCTATTCCTTTAATGATTCAGCGGTTTTAAACGAATCGGTTGAGTGAATGATTACATGACTCACTTAAAGTTGTTAAATAAATCAGTGCTGTTGAATGGATCTTCTGAATGATGTACTCACTCATAAAGATGGACACTTGTTGCCATATACCGGTGTAACAAATTAACTTTCAAAAAGAATAGCTGAAATTTTTTTTATCACTATTGCACAAACCATAGGGGTAAATGAAGCACAAATGTGTTTACCTTTGAGGGTATAGTTTTTTTATTTTATTTTTTTTCTGACAGTGCATAATTTGTAATTAATTTTTGCCATTTTGTTTTCTATTAGATCTGAAACTAGTATCCTACACTTGATGTTTCTCTATAATTACATTTTTATGTGCTTATATTTCAAGGCAAAGCACTTTTCAAAGACACATAATAGAAGAGTCATGCACACAAACAAAACTGAACATGTGGAGACTGAATCCTTCTTTTGTGTGGAAATGTTGAAAGCCTTTGTAAAAGACATTTTTGCTTTTCTTTGTTCCAATATAGATGTCATCAATAGTCACCCTACACACCGCATATACAGAGTCATCGTATTAGTATGCATATGAAATATAAGTGGTTTTGCAATATAACATTATGTTCCTGTATTGATTTTTGACTGTGCTATAAAAAAAATTAAATATTTAAATAATCTCATATACTATAGATACAATAAAATAAATTGCTTCATTCCATAACAATATATTCTATAAATCTTAAAGGACTTGTAAACATTTAAACGCTGTTAATATGATAATATTGCACGTTTAGTGTCTGTCCAAACATATGAAAATGTAATTGTGCTTTTTTAACTCTACAGACAAATACCTTAGAATTCTAATGAGATGACGCAGTCATCCATTTCTGCTCCACCATATCACCTGTGCACAAGTGCGACCTCATTTCCCACTTTCAATGACGTTCCTAGCTATGTAAAAATGGTTTGTGTAGGGTCTAGCAGTGATCCGTGAACACTTCCCCTCCCTGGGTCCACCAGAGGTGGAATTGGACGGTGTGGCAGTTTAAGGTCAATGTAACTGGTGTCCACGGTCCACCAATTTTCTTATCACCTCACTATGGGCCAGATGAGGTGTTGGAAGTCTGACAATTTTTAACAGGCAGCTAATTTCAGCACAGATCCTCCGGATATACACTACATGGCCAAAAATATTTGAACACATGAACACCACACCCATATGTGCTTGCTGAACATTTAAGTTCAAAATTGTAACGATAACAGCTTCTACTCTGCTGGGAAGGCTTTCCATCTAGATGTCAGTTAGCATCAGATCTGGTACTAATGGCTCGCAGTTGCCATTCCATAAAGTTCATCTTAAACTTAAAGTGCAATTTTTTACAAAAAAATAAAAATTCTCCAACATCAATCTCAGTCTTGATCTAATGTGGGTTCAAATGAATAGTTTGCCCAAAAATTTACATTTGCTCTAAATTTAGAAGTGTAGATGAGTTTGCTTCTTCATCAGAACAGATTTGGATAAATTTAGCATTTCATCACTTGCTCACCAGTGGATCCTCTGCAGTGAATGAGTGCCGTCAGAATGAGAGTCCAAACAGCTGATAAAAACATCACAATAATCCACAAGTAATCCATACGACTCCAGTTCATCAATTAATCACGAATCTTGTGAAGTGAAAAGCTGAGTGTTACGAAATCGAAGATGTTTTAACTTTAAACTGTCTCTTCTGACCAAAATATGAGTCCATAATCCACAATAACATCCATCCCTTGTTGTCCTCTCACATAAAATCCACTAACAGATTTGTTTAGACAAGTGTTTGCTTATAAATTGTCCTTGATCTGTGCATATTTCTCCCCAGACTCAGATGAGACAAGTTTTTCACTGGAGCAATATTATAGACAGAGGCCTCGTTTGAAGAAAATTGTCTTGATGGTTTTGTATATTACATAGACACAGTGTTTAACAATAAATGATGGACTGTGGATGATGGATTATTGTGATGTCTTATTGGACTGCTTGAATTCTCATTCACTGCAAAGGATCCATTGGTGAGCAAATTATATAATGCTAAATTTCTCCAAATCTGTTCCGATGATGAAACTCATCTACATCTTGGATGGCTTGAGGATGACTAAATTTTCAGCAGATTTTCATTTTTTTGTAAACTATTCCTTTAATCAAGAGCGATTTTGCTGGTTTGTCCTGGTTTCCGAGAAGCAACTTTCAGCACTGGAAGTGTTCATATTTCAGACAGAAACACTGTGCTTGTGAGAACAGAAGTGCCAAAATCCCAGATGACTCAATCAGGAAAAAAGGGAAAGGATCAGAACAATACAGGAAAGTATTTTCCTGACATGCTTCCACACCTTCATGCCATGCATGAAAATTCACTAATTCCCCCCAAAATATTCAAGAAGGATACAAGAAAAATCTGTTTAGTAAAACTATTGCCAGGATTTTACAAGGTTCAAGTATTCCTGTAGCTCAAACTGTAAAGCATGGTGCTAGCAACGGCAAAGTCATGGGTTCGATTTGCAGGAAATGCATAAACTTCTAAAATGTATACCATTAATGCAACATAATATGCTTTGGATAAAAGTGTTTATCAAAATACATGAATGTTAACGGATATTTCTTGCTGTTACATTTTCTGTTATACACAATGAACTTTATGTAATCTTCTATCCAATGCAATATATTGTAGAAAACAACTGCAGCTGAGTGGTTAATTGTTATGTTTAATCTGACCAGCATTATATAGGCCAATTTTTTAATGATAGTTTTACTATTAATTTTATATTTTATAATCAAACTAATATTTTAATAAACTAATAAAACTCATTTATTTGTAATATACTGCATAACCACTATAAAATTTATAGTGAAAGAACAACCACTTGCCAAGAATAGGCTGAGAATTCAGACTATTTGAATTGAGTCCAGTGTTCAACTGAATGTCAAAAATCCAAAAGCCTATGATAAAAAGTCAATTCCCATTTTACAGCCCATTTTAGTCTCTGCTCAACCTCTTAACCAGTCAAAGCATTTGAGCAGTTTAGTCAGCATTTTAACACATGTGTCTTTGCTATATTAAAACTGTTCAACATACTGGAGGTTATTTAAGTACCTGTCGTTCAGAATTTAAAATTGATTTTGATGTAACCTATTGCATGACATGATTTTGCTGACAGACGCACAAAGACCCCCAACACAGAGCATCCAAGCAAAACCCGCAAAGGTTCAGTTCATCTCATTTACAGAAGCTCATGTGGATCCATTCA
>NW_015627232.1:298099-300848 GCF_001515625.1 Sinocyclocheilus rhinocerous
AACACCACACCCATATGTGCTTGCTGAACATTTAAGTTCAAAATTGTAACGATAACAGCTTCTACTCTGCTGGGAAGGCTTTCCATCTAGATGTCAGTTAGCATCAGATCTGGTACTAATGGCTCGCAGTTGCCATTCCATAAAGTTCATCTTAAACTTAAAGTGCAATTTTTTACAAAAAAATAAAAATTCTCCAACATCAATCTCAGTCTTGATCTAATGTGGGTTTAAATGAATAGTTTGCCCAAAAATTTACATTTGCTCTAAATTTAGAAGTGTAGATGAGTTTGCTTCTTCATCAGAACAGATTTGGATAAATTTAGCATTTCATCACTTGCTCACCAATGGATCCTCTGCAGTGAATGAGTGCCGTCAGAATGAGAGACCAAACAGCTGATAAAAACATCACAATAATCCACAAGTAATCCACATGACTCCAGTTCATCAATTAATCACGAATCTTGTGAAGTGAAAAGATGAGTGTTACGAAATCGAAGATGTTTTAACTTTAAACTGTCTCTTCTGACCAAAATATGAGTCCATAATCCACAATAACATCCATCCCTTGTTGTCCTCTCACATAAAATCCACTAACAGATTTGTTTAGACAAGTTTTTGCTTATAAATTGTCCTTGATCTGTGCATATTTCTCCCCAGACTCAGATGAGACAAGTTTTTCACTGGAGCAATATTATAGACAGAGGCCTCGTTTGAAGAAAATTGTCTTGATGGTTTTGTATATTACATAGACACAGTGTTTAACAATAAATGATGGACTGTGGATGATGGATTATTGTGATGTCTTATTGGACTGCTTGAATTCTCATTCACTGCAAAGGATCCATTGGTGAGCAAATTATATAATGCTAAATTTCTCCAAATCTGTTCCGATGATGAAACTCATCTACATCTTGGATGGCTTCAGGATGACTAAATTTTCAGCAGATTTTCATTTTTTTGTAAACTATTCCTTTAATCAAGAGCGATTTTGCTGGTTTGTCCTGGTTTCCGAGAAGCAACTTTCAGCACTGGAAGTGTTCATATTTCAGACAGAAACACTGTGCTTGTGAGAACAGAAGTGCCAAAATCCCAGATGACTCAATCAGGAAAAAAGGGAAAGGATCAGAACAATACAGGAAAGTATTTTCCTGACATGCTTCCACACCTTCATGCCATGCATGAAAATTCACTAATTCCCCCCAAAATATTCAAGAAGGATACAAGAAAAATCTGTTTAGTAAAACTATTGCCAGGATTTTACAAGGTTCAAGTATTCCTGTAGCTCAAACTGTAAAGCATGGTGCTAGCAACGGCAAAGTCATGGGTTCGATTTGCAGGAAATGCATAAACTTCTAAAATGTATACCATTAATGCAACATAATATGCTTTGGATAAAAGTGTTTATCAAAATACATGAATGTTAACGGATATTTCTTGCTGTTACATTTTCTGTTATACACAATGAACTTTATGTAATCTTCTATCCAATGCAATATATTGTAGAAAACAACTGCAGCTGAGTGGTTAATTGTTATGTTTAATCTGACCAGCATTATATAGGCCAATTTTTTAATGATAGTTTTACTATTAATTTTATATTTTATAATCAAACTAATATTTTAATAAACTAATAAAACTCATTTATTTGTAATATACTGCATAACCACTATAAAATTTATAGTGAAAGAACAACCACTTGCCAAGAATAGGCTGAGAATTCAGACTATTTGAATTGAGTCCAGTGTTCAACTGAATGTCAAAAATCCAAAAGCCTATGATAAAAAGTCAATTCCCATTTTACAGCCCATTTTAGTCTCTGCTCAACCTCTTAACCAGTCAAAGCATTTGAGCAATTTAGTCAGCATTTTAACACGTGTCTTTGCTATATTAAAACTGTTCAACATACTGGAGGTTATTTAAGTACCGGTCGTTCAGAATTTAAAATTGATTTTGATGTAACCTATTGCATGACATGATTTTGCTGACAGACGCACAAAGACCCCCAACACAGAGCATCCAAGCAAAACCCGCAAAGGTTCAGTTCATCTCACAGACGCTCATGTGGATCCATTCAATACAAGACAGAACACTGATTATCAGACAAATAAACTTACTTGCTCCCACCAGAAACATTTCACTACCGAAGAGCAACAGTCCGACTGAGTTAACAAGGACAAGAACGCGAGCCATATCTCCACTTCGAATGTCCAAGAATCCAAATAGATGTAGTTATCTTCTTTTGCTGCTAAACGGGTATGTTTATAGCAACATTATGAATATAAATTCATTCAGATAACACACATCTTAAATAAAGTACAGTAAAAATCTCACGATGGACATCATGTTCGCAAATCCTATTAAAACACGTGCCGGAACGTCCATGTCAACATCAGGTTTAATACTGACTTTCCTTCGACTTCCAAAACGCTTCCGTCTCACTTCAGATTCATGCTCGATTATTTTAGGATTTCCTCCGAAACTGAAGGTTGTGAGGGAGCGTCAAGTTCAGTGTCGGAGGTGTTCAGACTGACGCTCGCGCATGTCAGCGTTGATCTTGAGCGAGCGTGCGCGATCAGCACCACGGTCAGCTCCAGCGAACGCGAGCCAGAGACACAGCAGATTTCTTTATTTACAAATGTGGGCGCATCCTGACAGTGTGGAGATCTCAGAGTTGCTACATTCCTCAATGGCCAAGACTCAGTTCCCTCATTCATTACAAAGCCTTCAGAAACGAAGCATTTACATTATT
>NW_015627232.1:300862-304449 GCF_001515625.1 Sinocyclocheilus rhinocerous
AAATACACAAAATAATGTTCTTTTTAGCAACATCATATGACCCCTTTAAATACTGGACAATGCAGAAATACTACTACTCTTTAAAGGTGCGGTCACATGTCATTTATATTCGGCGAATTTTCGCGGGTGAAATAGCCATTTTAAAAGGAGAACCTACGCGATCGGAAATGTAGCATGAGTGCGGAAGATTTTCCTCACACATATTACACATTGTGTTGGTCACCAGAATTTACCAAAAGAAAACTGCTTGGTTTCAAATTAACATAAAGCTTCATATGTCGCTCCAAAAGTAATGGACAATGGAACTTTTTTGTCTTGGTAAATTTCGCTGAAATTTTTGCTTGTGGCTAAACCTTATGAAAAATAAATAAATACAATAAAAAAATAAATTTAAAAAAATCCGTAGAAAAACGGAAAACGGAAATTATCTGTTAAGTTTACAAACTTATCTTTTAACCCTAAAATGCAACACAATGCAATTCAAAATACTGTAAAGCACCTGTCAATCAATCAATGCAGAAAAATTCCTCTTATTGACAGAGTAGGCCTACTACCTCCTATTTTTATGAACATTATAGTGTAGCCTACACTTCACTGACCACCTGCAAAATGCAAATTTAGAGGACTCCAGTGCTTTGGCCTTCACAAAAGTCTTTGCAATAAGTTTGAAGGCTGAAACTATAGTATTTTAATCACATAGCAACCTTCTGACATAATTAAACTTTAGAGAGTGTCACAGGGTTGCTCTGCAATGATTTTCATAGTTCTATCTTACTGGGAAGGGCTTTAAAGGTCAGTGCAGCACATCAGCTTCTAAATATGCATTTTCAGGTACGTTACCTCCTTAAGGGATCAGTGATGTGTAGGAATATTGTAGAATCATAAAACTGGCTGAAAAAATAATTTGGAGTTTTCTGTGGTTTACTGAATAGGCTCCAATCTATAGTGCAGTGTTAACAACTAAAGCCCACTGTTGCATTTTTCTATAAAACTTTGAGTTATATTATTTTTCAATGACTAAACATACTGCATGACCAAATATTTACTTGAAAAGTTGTTAGTTCAAAATTGTAAAAATAGTGTCCGTAAACTGTAATCATAGCAAGGTGTTGTGAGTGTCAGCTATGTGTTCCCTTCTTTAGTTATAAAAATAATAATTATAATTCATTTCAACAAGTATTTTATTTTGTTATGGGCCTTTGAGAGTTCATTCCTCAACGCATATCTTTGCCTCTCCTTTATCAGGAGATAAATTGCCTCCTGGCAACAGACAGAACTATCACTCCAAACACGTTCTCCATAAATGCTGAGGCATAACTCAATCATGTGACATAGTTTACTATTTTCCTCAGCCTTTGCTCAAGTCATAGGCCAATACATTATAGTGAAAGTGAAAGTGAAAGTGACGTGACATGTGGCCAAGTATGGTGACCCATACTCGGAATTAGTGCTCTGCATTTATCCCATCCAAAGTGCACACACACAGCAGTGAACACACACACACCGTGAACACACACCCGGAGCAGTGCCAACAATTCAAGGCAGGCCCAAATATGTTTTACCTCTAGTTCAGGTGACTGTCTGTAGGATACAATGGTAGAAACTTAGTGTATTCCGTTAACGCAATATTCATCCTTATCCACCAAATATATTATTGTTATTGTCTCATTAAATGCTCTGTCCAGTATTTCACCATCCAGTACCGCCGCTCCCTATACGCAGAGTACGCAGTTTGCGTAGGGCACCAACTCCCAGGGGGGCACCATCCCAGTTGCTCAAAAAAAAAAAAAGAAATTTTGTTCTATATTAATATTAACATATACATATACGTAAATAAAAATATAAACATGAACATATATACATAGTTATAAAAAATGCGTTTTACGGTGAACGCAGTAGACAGGTACGCACACGTGACGCGCCATTCCCGCATCCGCGCCCGCCTCATGTTTGCGGCTGACTGCAAATGATCATAACTGATGGACAACTATGCCAGGGAAAAGACATCAGTAGTCCGGCGCCTAGATAAGAAAAAAAAAAAAGCCCAAGATGAAGCCCGTGCATCACTTTTAGGTACGTTCATAATCCTGTGAAACATTTTTGGATTTTGACGTTAATAACGTGTTTTAATGTTGGTATAGTGCTACACTTGTATAGGCCTAGTGTTTTTTAATGTCGGTAATAATATCACCGCCGCATCTGCCTTAATATTCTCTCAGAGTTTCCATGTTCCCTTACGAAAATTAACCATAATTTTACTACGAATAATAATAATTAAAAAAGCATGGTTCTTGTAGAAATGGTAACCACAAATTAACCATGGTTTTGATACTTCAGATCGCTTCAAATAATAATTTACAAAGTATTCAGATAATATTTTTGTGGTAATAAAAACAGACCTAAGCGAACAACAATCTATAAAATGACATAAAATGCATTATATAAAAACAATGAGGCAATAATGATTGGTTAGTTAATAATAATCGTATGGTTTCATTGAATAACACTGTTAAAATACATAATGTAATACAAAATAAACAATTTATGTACATTACATATTATTACAAATGCCTGCAAAGGGCGCCAAAGGCCTGGTAATTGCTGTTGTAACACTTACAGGATAATCAAATCCTTGTTTAATATTGACCAAACATTTAATTTAAATATCCACTTAATCTTTCATGTTTGGCCACCTTTTTGCGATAGAAATGCTAGCCTCTATAATTTCTTCAACAAAAACATGTGGACATCACAACCTTTACAAAAACTAATCCTTGGTTTTATCTAAGTAAAACTGCTTAATTTTCTTTTGTGTGATTTCTGAATGCTTGAGACTATAAAATCAATCAGACAACTATATTAGTAAAATCATAGCCATATAGGCACTGTCTAGCTACAATTGTAATTTTTAAATAATACAATTTAAAGCTGTAAGTTTTGCCTCTTTGTTGCCATCTCTGTTTGAAAACCTGGAATTGCAGCTGTGTGCGGAATTATCTAGCTTGCATGGGTTGTGAGTCAGCACGGCTCCATCTAATGTTCTGAAGAGTATGTGTGGCAGTCAGTCACCGCACCGGTGTGGAATGGATATTTACTGTACTTCGCAACAGGCCCGTCTCCACGGGGGTGGGGCCTGGCCCACCCAATCACGAGCTTGGCCCACCTTAGCCCCATAACAGCCAATCCCAAAATTGGTGCGATATTCAATAAAGCTCCATATATTTTTCTTTTTTTTTTCTTACGACCCGCTTCTGCAACACATGTGTTACACTCCCGCCCACACCCGCAAACAATTTAATATTGTATATAATTTTCGTGCATCAGGGAGCCGCTATCAATATGCGCATCATTGAAATCGCTTTAGAATGAGCGCTGGCGCCGGTCACTTTCACTTTCGATGTCGCGATCACATGCACTCTGTGTACACACAACGTGCATAACAGTGACTGTAAAATATGTATTTTAGGTATGGAAATTACATATGCACTACCAGTCAAATGTTTTTGAACAGTAAGATTTTTAATGTTTTTCAAAGAACTTCTGCTCACCAAGCCTGCATTTATTTGATCCAAAATACAGCAAAAACA
>NW_015627232.1:304657-332214 GCF_001515625.1 Sinocyclocheilus rhinocerous
AATCAGCATCATTACTCCAGTCTTCAGTGTCACATGATCCTTCAGAAATCATTCTATAATATGCTGATTTGCTGTTCAAGAAACATTTATTATTATTATTATCAATATTTAAAACAGATTTTCAGGATTCCTTGATGAATAGAAAGATCCAAAGATCAGCATTTATCTGAAATAAAAAGCTTTTATACATTATACCATTCAAAAGCCCACCCTTCATCTCATATCTGGAGCCGGGCCTGCTTCGCAATCACAGATTCTAGCCTACGTCTTGGAATATATGACCCAAATAAGAATTTTCTCTGTATATTGCCATCTGAACAAGTAAGTCTGCCACGTTTGTTCTGACCAACTGAGGAAAAAAGCATTACCATAAATCTCGCTACCAATGGTGATTAAATCTAAAGATCGTTTAGCTCATATCACATCAAACCTAATAACATTGTGACATTGTTATACTATGTTTACAGACGTGACGTAATGACGCAGTGCCATGCTCGAATTTCCCGCGAAAACCTACCTATACCACTCAAATTAGAAAACATTATTATAAGATAACCGTTGTGAATCGGGCTAAAGTAAGGCGATAGTTTTGAACACTGGCTGGTTAGGTACTTGCTCAAATATTGATTTCGGATCATTTTTAACCAAAAAAAGTTACGGACTGCAGTTTTAATTACAATTTAGTTATCTACTTTTATATTTTATTAAAGTTCTGTTTTGACCCCTATAGTAGGCGTTTTTTTTTTTTTACTTCCATAATATTTTGGGGAGGGGGCACAACAATACAATTCTGCTTAGGGCATCCATTTGGCCAGCAGCGGCCCTGTCCCCATCTTCTCATAAATTCTAGCTAATCTGCAGATCTGTGGAATAAAAAAAAAAATACAAAGAAAAGGGAAAAAAGGTAAATAGACGTATTTGGCAAATGCTTCAACCACAAAACATGCTTTTCAAATTTACACGAGCATAGCTAATTATTGCTTTTGCAATTTGATCACAAGGTGGCGCTATTCAGTAGGCTACAGTTGCAACTGATTATATTGCTAGGATTTTAAATCACACCCACACATTATGGCTTAAAGCTTATTTTGCAAGACTGCTTTGAGATTATTTTGCTTTGAGAGTATATTTCAGAATGATAAAATGCTGCACTTTTAAAGTCAGACTGCAGGTCCTTAAATGGAATGAAGTTCTTTATTGTCCTTTAAGACACCTGTGGAGTAGAAAAAGGCTGCAATCAGAGCATGGGTAAGTAATTTGTCTCCTTTCAAAGGCATAGCAGGGGATACATTTCAAACTGTATGTGGCTCTTTTTCCCCTACATTCATATTTCAGGCTCTTAGAAATATACTTAACCTGTACAATAAATGTGTATGGAATGACCTATATGATTGAGGTAAGTGATTAAGGTAGTAATGGAGGTAAGAATAATCAGAAACAGAGAAACTGCTAAATGAATTCACTAGTTTTCTTTTTTTTCAGATTTTCTCGATTGTGAAGACAATAAAACTTGAAACAGCACATTTCCTCTGACATTACATTAAGAAAGAAATTAATTAGTAAATGCAGAGTGGGATGACATTGTGCATTTGAAATAGACTCGCCTAAAATGTTGGCTTGGACATGGATATATTCCTCCAAGATAAATTTACAAGCCTTCTCTTTCCAAATTGCATATTACTTACAAATATTAAGATATGAATAAGGACCAAAGACTGTTACATTGATGAGACCAAATAATAAGAGCAGGACAGTGGCTGTATGCTGTTTTTGTTTTATTCAGAAATCATAAGTGATTTGTGGATCAAAAGAAGTGAATAAACAATTAGCTTTTTCAAGATTCTGTTCCGCAATACAACAAATTATTCATCTTTTAGGGAATAACAAAGGCAGTGACTGCCTCATTATTATAAATTATACTAGCAATTTAAAGTGCACTACAGTCTGAATTGCTTTAGAGCTGTAGGATGTACATAGAGCTAAAAATTAATATCTGTGCGTTCAAAGAATTGCTGTAGAAATGTTATTTCCGAATGGTTTCAATCAAAATTAAATAGTTTCAAAATCAATGGAATAGTGAATTAAATAGCTATTTAGGAAGTAAATTCCCGCCATGAAAGAAAAGCTTCACAACAGTCTTATCTATTTGTTTGTTTAAAAAGAATAAGCACATACAGCTATTGATTTTTGCTGCAACAGGCTCTCTAGAGCCTTCTAATTGTTTCTGTGAGAGGGAGAGAGAGACCATGGTCAATTTCATCATCAGAAAGGACAGTATTCTAGGTCACAGAAACATTAATATTTATGCCAAGGATGTTTCTCCTATAGATTGATATTAATTATCCACATCCACTGGCCTGACTCTGCAATAGTTTACACTCCAGGGACCTGTATTGTTGCTCTGTATATTTAAAAGTCTCTCATTTTAATTGAAATTAATTACAAATCTGAAATCTTTTATGTAACATTTTTACATTTTATTTAATTTATTTGACAATTTATTGATGATAAACTACAAAGAAAAATGAGAGGGGGAATGAGATAAACTGCAGGCCAGATTTGAACCTGCGCCATGCATACCTACATATTTAATGTTTTAAAATCAACATAAAAAGCTATTATTAAACCCATCTTACATTACTTCTGTTCTAACATATTTCTGAATGAAAGAATTTTCATTGAGCTGCAACTAAATAAGTATCAGTTCTAATCATTGTTCTAGTAGGCTTTCCCCCCCCCATTTCCTCCATCCCCAATATGCTAGCAACATGCTAAAACATGCCAGAAACATGCTAGTAATGTGCTAAAACAAGAAAATGCCAGCAACTCCCAGCAAACCAGCAGAGGACTCGGAGTGTTTTTTAAAGGTCTAATGAGGTTTGTGTAGGTGAACAATTCACTAAAACATGCTAGCTGTTAAAAATATACTGGCATCATCCTAAAACATGTTAGCAATGTTGTAAAACATGCTAAAAATGTGTTAAACTACTGAGGTCATTTCTCAATATGCATTCTTAAGCGATCTTGTGTACTAGGCCTACATCATCAAGTTCAATTCCAATACTCAAGAATGCAAGTACCTGGATGTGTTCTTGATATCGAGGATGCATCAAATGCAGATTTGAGAGAATTGAACCAGAAGACGCTGTGGGCGAATGATGTACAGAAGCCTTTAAACCTGACATTCTCACTTAAGAGGTTCCCGCTGCATGCTCGTAAATACATTATGGTTTGTGAGACCGAAATCCACGAGAATGCAAATCCATTCTTTGCGTTCTTGGAAGTGAGAAACAGCCATAGGGCTAGCAAAGTGCTAACAACTTGTTAAAACATGCTAGAATTATGCTAAAACATGTTTTAGTAAATTGCTAACATGTTGTTGACATGCCAACCGTTCTAAAACATGCTACCCACATGTTAAAATATGCTAACAAAAACCCAGGAAAATGCTAGCAACTCCTAGCAACCAGCTGAGCGGGTTTTTTTTTTTTTTTATGAAATGATTTTTGTGGTTTCTTATCAGTCTGATGAGGTCTGTAGTAGTCTAATATAATCTGAGTTTGTAAAGGTCTGTCTGACTTTTCCGAACTTCTCTGAGTAAAACCTTCAAACTTTAAGCTTTTAAAAGATATTTTAAACTATCAGACAAGGCTTTGTCAAAGTTTGTCATCAAACTGTATCTGTCTACAGTAGTTTAGGAAAAAAATAGCTACTATTAAAATAGGTCCTTTTGCAAGGCACTTTACACCGTGTCTACACCGGACGCGAGCGGTGCAGCGCGACAAAATTCTATAGAATCCATTATAATCAGCGATGCTGTCTACACTGGATGCGGCGCGACACGACACGACACGACACGACAAATCCCCGACAGTAAACTGCTGCAGCATTCTATTTATGACGTACTGACACAAAGTTCAAATGATTTTAACGGTCGCTTTGTCGCGTCCAGTTTAGACAGACTTTAGCTGTTGCGGCGCAGTGTAGACACGGTGTTAGTCATTAAACAAAGGGAGGGTTAGGTCAGTTTAGTCGGGTTTCTAAATAAGAAGAGAATACCCACCTGGATCCACCTTTAGACTGGGACAATGAATCAGATTTTTTCCTCTTTATTTCCTTACTGTTTTGTATTCATATCACTCTCTTTCCACTGATGGTGAGTATAGAAGGGAGGGATGAAGTGATTGTGAGGAGAATATTTTGGTCTTCCTTCTGGGGTGAGTAAATCAAACAAAGCACAGCAAAGTCAACCCAAGGACAGAGGTTAGGCTACAACAAATGCATCTGACAGAGACCCTTTTGTTGTCTGTCTCTGCTTTTATCATATTGTGTTATGTGAAAACAATAACAGCAATTAGTTTTACAAGTGCATTTTCTCCCTTGGTATGACATAAAAATAGCTGTGACTCTGTCTGCTACAGTCCCCATTTGATTGTGAAACATGTCAGTCAGAATCTTTGTTTTGTTGTTCTCAATGGGTTTGACTCGACTGCAAGTTAGTCATTTAGACAATGTTATATAGAGACATGACACAAGAGTATTTCTGTTTAAAAGGCAGAATGACTGCAGGGAGGTCAGAGGCCCTGAAGTGATCTTTATCAGAACAGGCAAAGGATTGTGGAGCAAAATGTTGACTCAAGTTCACAGACAGACCACCAGCCTTGAGCTGCACACATATGATACAAAGATAGTAAAGGAATTCCCTTACAAAAATTAACCATGGTTTTACCAACCAAAAAAACATGGCTACTATATACTGTAGTAACCACAAATTAACTCATAGTTTGGCTACACTAACCATGGTTTTTGTAGTAAAACTGTGGTTATACAAATGGTTACTAAACTTTTACTATAATAGCCTACTGTAAAACCATGGTTAATTTTCGTAAGGGTTGTAAAAATGAAAACTGGTTTGTATAGTTCAAAACTGACAAGTAAAAACAAGTTTTTAATGCAGATATAATTAACAACAACCGCGGCTTTCAAGCTTCAAAAGGCAAAAGCTCTATAAAATTGCCATAAAATTGGTCCATCATAGGATAGTCTTCTAAAGATACTTCTGTGATAAACAAACGCTGAAATCTTGACGGCTGAATGAGTAACGACTAGGGTTGTGAATCTTTGGGTAGACAGCGAATCGATTCGATTAACGATTCATAGGTTTTCGATTCGATTTAAGAACGATTTTTGCAACTTCAGAACGATTCGATTCACAGGATTATTTAAATGCTTCCCCTAAATCCTTTAAATGCTTAGTAAGGGGGCAAATTACACAGCAGCCTTTAGGCCTATGGTTAGAGAACCATAGGTTACAGAAAAAAAAATGTTTGTCCATTGTTAGATGCTAGTTTAATGATGCTATGGCATGACATGGCATATGTAGAAATTTATGTAGGCTAAGCCAAGAACCCGCGTGCGTCAGACCGGAGTTCTCGAGCGAGACTGGAATTATAAAAAAAAAATATATATATATATATATATAGCCCGCTAGTTTCTAGTTCCTAGTCTCAGTTCCTAGTTCTATTCTTAGTCTAGCTGTGTTTCCTGATTTCCTGGTTTCTGATTCTTGCCCGCGTTTCTTGGATTTACCTTTTGCCTTGCTGTTTCGAACTGTGTTTGCCCCTCGCCTGGACTATTGCTCACGTTTACGGATTACCTCTCTTGTCAAGCCCTCTGGATTATGTTCGCTGTCGTCTGACTCAAGCCCGTTTTGGATTGCTCTTTTGTCTTGCCTGTGCCATACCTGTTTGCTGTTGTTCGACCCTGCCTGTGTTTTTTGACCATGTTTATTAATAAAAGCTTGCAAATGTATCCGCATGCCTCTCGTCGGTTCCGTAACACTTAGACAGTGTGTGGGTCAGCATCTAATTTAAAGGTATTGAGGCTCACTGTCTGGCAGATGATTTATCAAGATATTTTCTGAAGAAAAGTGCAGTGTTTGACCAGGGATATAATTTGTCAAATCATGTGATCTGGCACACAGTGGTGTAATGTAATAATACTTTGTTACAGTAGCTACTTAAGTATTTTTTGGGAGTATCTGTACTTTACTTGAGTTTTTATATTTCAGCCAATTTTTACTCCACCACATTTCCTAATTAAAATGTATACTTTTACTCCGATGCATTTCCCCGAAGCATATTCGTTACTTAATACAAAATAGTCATAAGTCAGAAAAACACGGACTGCAGGAAAGCAGGTTTGACGAATCAGTGGTCTGGCGTTTGCAAGTTAGACTCCTAAAACACCTTTGCTCATGTGCAAACAAGTGTGCGCACAACCGCAAATGATTAATTTTCCACTCAAGTCGAGTCTGGGGTGTGCAATATGCATATGATAATGTGGTAAGTGTCTGACATTATCAATTATATCACCAAATCAAACAAACAGAGACCGAGCATGCACATGATTTATTAGTCTATTTAAACTCAAAATTTAAGGCATTCTAAGTTGTAGACGGCAAAAATGCTTCTGTATACTTTTTATACTTGTATAATTTAATGTAGTTAACAATCTATATTACACAAAGAGTACCGTTTTTTTCTGCAGATATCAGCATGATAACTAATTTAATAATCATTTTATACCAGTTCAGTAAAGTTAGCAATAAGTGACTTACATTTTAGGCATAATATTGCTTGTTTTTGCTCAATTTTGCCAAAGAAAATAGTTCCAAACAAAGATCACAGCACTTTATTGCGTCTCTGAGCAATGGACGGTGTTTACTTATTGAATGAATCAGCTTTTTGAACGAATCGGTTGAATAAATGATTCAGTGATTCACTCATTAACAGAGTTAAATGCTTTCTTCCTGAACGAATTAGACGTTTGAACAAATCGGTTGAATCTCAATGACTCACTCATTAACAGTCACTTGCTGGCAGTTTTAATTTCACATTTCGACAATTTTTTTCATATTTAAATCATTTCAAATATCAGTATTCAACGTTTTATGTTAAAATTATTATAACAGTATAATGATTATAATACTATATATATATTATATTATATTATAGTATAATAGTTATATTATTTATGCATCTGTAACTGCGGTTTAAATGCATCCATGTCCCCTCTGAGATACATAAACTGTGTAAATACATCTAAATGCTATTTCAGATGCAGATTCCAGAAATGTTTTCTTATGTTGGAATGAAAGACACTAAGTACCAGATGAAGTGCTTCTTATTCTTACCCAAAAATACAAAATGGAAGAAAGAGTTAAAACTGAACACAATCTTGCTACTCAAAGCTGTGTATGAGCATGTTTTATATATATATATATATTTATTTGCTTCTTTTCCATTTTGCATTTACTTGTACTTTTACTTTCAATACTTAAGTGTGTTTAAGATTTTAAAAATACTTTTCGTACTTAAGTGCAATAAATATCACATACTTTAAGACTTTTACTCAAGTAATATTCTAAACGGTGACTTCAACTTCTACCAAAATCATTTTCTGGTAAGATATCTGTACTTTTACTTAAGTATGGCTTTCAGGTACTTTATACACCACTGCTGGCACATTATCAGAAGTCTACAGATGTTCAATGCTAAAAGCAACACAAAATCACTCCTGTGCTGGACTACCCCCTGGTGGAAATGACTGAGAGAGACAGAAAGAGGAAATGAGTATGTGCACAAACAGAATACATCACTTCAAGCTTTGGCCACCAAAACGTTCAGCCTTTTCTGACTGAGGTTATATCTTTTGTCTTTTCTAACTTTAAAAACAGCCAAAATCTAACAGAATTCTATTGAAAACTTTAAACTATGACCACTAAAATCAGCACAGTACTTCAGGATGTCAGTCTCAAAGGTCTATTTTTAAAAGTTGTCGAAGCTTATTTTGATGAATGTTCCTGTTTATTTTTTTGTTTTAAATTATTATCTTACTACATTATCAAACAGTATGGGTGAATGGTCCAGCACACTCCAAAGCTGTGTTGCAAATGTAATAATTTGTAACTGCTCTTTGCTTAAAGTGCTAAAAATTGCTGATGACACTGATCAAATGGATTTTACAGTTTTGGAATTTAAAAAAGCAAACCTTTGGCCTCACATGCAAATTTGCAGGGGCTTAATTATCCAATATCAGACCGTTTTCTTCTGCCAAGAGATGATGTTGAGTAAATGGAACCATAAAGAGATTTTGCAGCCTGATGCAACATGGCCAACCTTGATGTTTAAATTGTGTATTTTTTCAGAGAAAACCTTCTTCTGTAATCTTTATAATGGGTTGAAGTTTTTGCAGATAAGCAATTTGTGATGATGCATTAGAATAATTGGTCTTCTGTGCGTAAATCACACAGCTTAGAGAGCTGGCCAACACAGAGAGCTTGCTGACTACAAGTCTAACCCTCCTATTTGTCTTACTAAAAAAAAAAAAAAAAAACAGTCATGTGCGTTTCACAAATCTAATGATGCATTCATCTAATATAGCAGTGAAAAGCTATCTGATTAAGGAGTATGACAGTAAAATGCACTCTGGGTAATGATTAATTTCCACTGCTACAGTCAATAAAGTCACTAACGTCACTGATGAGCCAGTTAATTTATCAGCTTCTGTTAAATATCATCATTCCATCAAACAAACATTACTTCATATATGAACAGATATCAAGTAAGCTTGCGTAAGTACCTCCTGCATCATTAACACAGCTTGAGAGCACTGATGAATCAAAACTTGGTTTCAGCATGCACTTCCCAGAAATATTTTGCTTAAATGGACACCTTTGATTTTGCATGAATGCTGAGAAAAACTTCAGCAGCATGTTTGGAATTCCGAGCCATCGAGTGCTTATCTTGAGAGGAATGCTGACTCACTGCTTCCTGTTTCAGCTGCAGACTGGCAGGCAGGAAACCACAGGAGCAGCTCTTGGGTGTTGGTTGCATTCTCACTCAGTTATCTACAAACATATAAAGCCCCAGGGGTGAGTTTAAGGCAGGGAGTGGAGCTGTATGAATGCTGGGCACTTCTCATATTCATCTGAGCCACCAGAACCAGAGCTTTACACTGAGAAATGGGAGAGACGTGCCTCAAAGAATTTTAAATTAAGAGGGTGCCATTTAAAATATAATCTTAAAATTACACCTTCTATTAAGCAAACATTTTAAAAGACATGTAAAAAGTGCAAACATGAAATTATTTTTTTTGCCTTAAGGATTAACACATTGTACATTGATCATACTGATGCTATACACTACTGTTAAATCTTTTGGGGGATGTAAGATTTTTTTTTTTTTAATTCAACAAGCATGCATTAAATTTATCAAAAGTGACAGTAAATAAATTTTTGATGTTACAAAAAATATATTTTTAAAATAAATGCTGTTCTTTTGAACTTTCTATTCATCAAAGAATTAAAAAAAAAAATTATATCATGTTTTCCACAAAAGTTTTAAGCCGAACAACTGTTTTGATAGTAAGAAATGCCACTTGAGCAGCATATTAGAATGATTTCCGAAGGATCATATGACTGTGAAAAAAGAGGAAATGTTCTCAGAACTTTGGCAGTGTTCTGGCAAGGTTCTCTCAAAGTTATGAGTAACAGAATGTTTGTTCAGAATTATCTGGTCTTTAATAATGTTCTCAAAACATTAGCAGAAAAACATGATTCATGCTTCATTCATGGATTTTTATTTCTGAAAAGTTTTGGACGTTTAAGTTTAGCTACTTGTTTCAGAACATTTACTGTAAAAATTAAGTAAAAAAGTAATGGTCCCAATAATGATCAAAATGTTCCCTTAATGTTTTAAGGTCCCCTTTTTTAAACATTTAAAGGGGTCATATGATGTTGCTAAAAAGAACATTATTTTGTGTATTTGGTGTAATGAAATGTGTTTATGCGGTTTAAGGTTCAAAAACACATTATTTTCCACATACTGTACATTATTGTTTCTCCTCTATGCCCCGCCTTTCTGAAACGCGCCGATTTTTACAAAGCTCATCGGTCTGAAAAGCAAGGTGTGCTGTGATTGGCTAGCTATCCAGTGCGTTATGATTGGCCGAATACCTCAAGCGTGTGACGGAAATGTTACGCCCCTACCATATTGTGATGATGCCCTGTCTTGAGAACGGCGTGGCCGGCGGATTCGACAAAGGAGGCTGTATTGTTGTTGGCGCAACAACAATACAGCGAGAATAAAAGTTACGCCTTCTTTCTTTGCGTGAAGATTTGGGCGGTGTTATGCAAATCTTCCCACATAGTGAGGTAGATATGTGGGGGCGTGTAGAACGGGCCGTTTTAGGTAGGTGTGGCTGCCTCTTAACTTTTATAAAGAATATCTCTTTGGATTTGAGACTTTAGTCTTTGCAACTTTACAGATCTTCTTTATGCACCAAGAGCTTGTAACACTCCAAAGAGAAAGGAAAAATTGAAATCGCATCATATGACCCCTTTAAAACGTAATTTTAACTTAATGGGAATGTTTGTCCATCCTTTCATTCCATATGTTTTTGTACATCCCCTTTAAAATAAACTATATAATCTGAATAAATTACATTTTAAAATATATTGAAATAATTATTTGAAATTGTAATACTGCTTCACGATATTACTGTTTTTAATGTATATTTGATCAAATAAATGCAGCCTTGGTGAGAACAGAATAGTTTTTTCAAAAACATTAACAAATCTTACCAACCACAAACTTTTAAATAGCAGTGTATAATCACATACTCCTTTACTGTGTTACATTCTCACTATTTAATCTATCCCTGATGAACGGAACATTCACAGTCCGATATCTCAGGAGGAAGTCTAACTAATGACTGTGTTCATTTTATGGTTTCCGTCTCTGTGAATGTAGTTTTTTCTTTCTATGAAAGCCATTCCCTCTGCAATCTGTTACATAGAGAGAAATTAAACTGAATATAATATGGGCTATATGTGGAATACTTGGTAATTTTTAAAATGCAGTTTCTCAAATACTTTGTTCCAAAAAATTGAACTATAAATTTTGGTTGTCATTGATATTATTCAAAATCGCTCCAAAAAATATTCAGCATCAAAGGATATTGTTTAATGACAAGAACAGTGCAGAAACGTAACAGTTTCTTTTTTCTACCCTGTTCTTTTCATAAAAGCTGATATGGCTTAAAACAACCAAATAAATATACAAAATGATTTATGATTTTTTTTTATGATGAACTGAAAAAAAGTTAGCAGCAACATAGTGGGCTCTAACAGGAAGTTTCACAGAGAACAAGATCACAGTCGTGCATGTGTTTGGGCTTCAGGTCGATGGAAAAATGTACGTAATATCCTGCCAGAATATATTCATCTAAATTTGTGGTGGTTGCTAGAAGTGTTCAGATCTAAAAATGTTCAGACCATGAGCTTACAAGACCAAAGACCATTTCCTCTACATATCCCTGACAGCATCTGATACAAAACAATTCTAAAAATAGTTACAGAAGTTGAAACTGATGTACAGGGGGTGCATGAATTAACTCTACTTAATGTGCAGGTTTCCATGCAGTGCATTTAAATGTATCATGTTCCATAAAGATTCAAATCTGCCGTGCCAGAGAAATAATTAATTGCTACTAAGAAGACAATCAAGTGAAATCATAATAAATTTAATTATTCTTACTTGAGCAGCCATATCAATCAGCTTGGGAAGTTTTAATTTATGGCCATCATCCGTCTTCAGAAAGTCTAACAAGCTTCCTTGAATAGGAAAAGAACAATTGTATAGTTTAGACAGTTATGTCATAATTTGAATAACAAATGGTTTAGGACTCTAATAATGTTGTGGTAATACCAACCATTAGCCATGTATTCTGTGACAATATATATGGGTTCTTGGGTGACTACAGCGTGCAGTTTGACCAGTCTCTCATGCTGGAGCTGCTTCATCAGATTAGCCTCCTGTAGGAATGCCTCTGGCTCCATGGTGCCTTCCTTCAAAGTCTTGATGGCAACTTTCTGGGAGTTTTTGTAGTACCCTACGAACAAGAGCCACAGGCACATGCAGCTTCATCAAATAAACTTGTAAAGAACAGGATATATTTACTGTCTGTTCTTGCTTTAAGCATATACCTTACTAAATATAGTTATATAAAACAAATAAAAATGAAAATAAAACTATAATACTGTATAAAAAACAACAACAAATAATAATATGAAAACAAATATTATGCCATTCTGCTTCTCAAGTAAATGTGTATGTATGTTAAAAGAATTAAAGAAAGATTTAAAGAAAAATACAAGTTGCAAAGATCTGCAAGAGCGCATACTGTACAGTAGGGGAATATGGATCAGAGGTTTTTGCAACTTCCGATTAATGTTGACCCTGGTGGCCAAAGTCAAAACCTCTTTGACGTTCAATTAAATTATCATTCATGTGGCTAAAATGTGACAATATCACACAAAACCACACGAAACACTGACACGCGCCCTTGAACAAACAACTTCAGGGCCAGAATAAAAATAAATTTACTGTGAGATGAATACAAAGACATATTGATTTTCGGTCCCATTCTCGCCATTACCAAACAATTAACTATGACTTTTGCCTCAATAAACTCCTAATTTGCTGCTTATTAATAGTTTGTAATGTAGTTGTTAAGTTTAGGTATTGGGTATAAGGACGTAGAATATGGTCATGCAGAATATGTGCTTTATAAGTACTAATAAACAGCCAATATGTTAATAATGTGCATGCTAATAAGCAACTAGTTGATAGTGAGAATTGGTCCCTATACTAAAGTGTTACCTCATTTTCATATTAATTAAATCTCTGATTAAATTTAGTGTCAGATTAAAATGTTTTGATTAAATTTTGAAAAATAATTTTATGTATGTTACATCAAGGCAACACTGCTACAATGAAAAGAAATTCAATTGAAAGATTTTATAGTATTACTATAGTATTCAGACCTAAAAAATGAAAATCTGTCAATTTAATTCAATTTTATTAGTGTTTATAAACTGTACTATACTACTGTATCTGTATATCTACTGTAGGTTTTGTAGCTTTTAAATCAAGATAATGAATCTGACTACATATTACACAAAATTAAGAACACTCTCTAATAAACTTAACTCATATTGTTTAGAGCAAAAATATGTGTCGACCAACCATTGTGCCTGAAAAGGAAGAATAAAGATTTGTTACCCAAAGGCAACATTGCGCAATTGAACTTTCTTCCGCTTCTTACCCATCCACACTTCTCCAAACTGGCCGGCACCAAGTTTTTTCACCATTTTCAGAGTCTCTCTGGGAATCTCCCACTCATCTTGAGCCCAGGGTCTCTGAGGGGTAGCAGTTTTACAAGGGCTTCCTAGCCTCTGGCATAAACCATCTGCTGTCCCTTAATGTACAATAAAGGAGTTTGGGAAAACAGAATGTTGAGTGGAGATTATGTCACAAATTTAGGAGCAATTTCTAATTAAACAAGACTAGCATCTACCAATCTGTATGAAATGAAACCATGTTTACTGGTTTTGATTCTGTCTGGGAGAAAAGCACTAGATGTGCCCAAACCAAAACGTAGAAAAAGGTTTTTGTTACTTGTAAACAGTTCTATAAAAAGACACAACACACCAAAATGGGCCAAGAGTGCGGAATATGAACTGAGACTGAAGCTGACCTATTTATCTGGTGGTTAAAGCAACTGTTTTCACAGCTACGACCACAGAAAGTATACAGTGGAAGAAACAGAAAAGGACCTTGATAAAGCAACAGTCTTAGCTCCGAGTACTTACTGGCGTAATACTTTACTAGTTCTTGAAGAGAAGAAAAGGTTGTGGAGGGAGAGATGTAGTAACCACCGTTATCAAGAGCTCGGATCTTATAATGCTTGACTACATCACCTTGCTCTGGGGTGGAGTCTCTTATAGACAGAGAGAAAGCACCTGCAGAGGATCAGAAACAGTTGTTAAATAACATCAGTATGATCAGTATGCTCTTCAAATTTTTAGGAAGAACAGAATCACAGCAAGTTTTTGAAATAGCACACATTAAATGTCATCTGACAGGTATCACTGAAATATGTGTCCTAACAATATGAGAACCAAAACTTGTCGCCCTAGGCTCTGTAAAAAGATAGAAGTAATCAGGGAAGCATTCAGTGCCTTTAAGACAACTCTTAGAATCTCTGAATCATCTTTTATGTTCAGGATTTCTCACATCAGGTTTGCTTGTCTTTGAAGAAATGGCTGACATTGCTTATAGAACCTTAAATAATAACGTCTTTGCTAAACAATACACAGATATTTTTAATGTATTTAGTGATTTAACAGTGCATTTTAAACACAAAGTATTTTTTTCCAGAACAAATATCTAAGATACTTTAACTTGAGAAGAAAAATGGCTTAAAATAACAAGTATCGTTTTCTGGAAAATGTATCAAAGTTAAGTGACTTTACACTTAAAACAAGAAAAAATGTGGCAAGAAAAACAAATGATTTTTTCCTTTAAATTTTTTTTAATTCATATTTTTAATTAATAAATTAATAGGTAATAGGTTTTTTTGCAGCGTGTATACACACACAAACTTATTTAACATGTTTTAATACTTCATGCATTTGGTCAAATTATACACTCAGAAACCTCAGTTACTGAAAAATTTCCAGTGAAGACTAGTTTCTGCATTTTCCATAGCTCTACAAGTAGATAAATAAAATAAAAAGGCTATTAATATCTCCACTCAAAGCAAAGCACAGATCTCAGTACATAGGTTGACATTTATTTGCTCTTTCAGCTCTCTGCATGATGTGAACTTAAAAAAGAGCAGCAGATGAGACTCTGTAAACTTTGAAAAAAATTCAGATATGCACACTTTATCAGCGAAAGATCTGATCAAAATCAAATAAAAGTAACAAAGTTTTGAGGCTGTGGACCCAGTGCTCCTTTAAATATTAATTTAGTTTGACTGGTCTGAGATTTAAAAAAAACCTTGACAACTGAAAATATTGTGATGGTGTGTTATACTGACTACTTGAAGTCATTTCTTTAGTATTTCTTTCTCTTTATGGTCGAAACTGAACTAATGCTATACTGTATACAATTCTTGCCGTGGCTAGATAATGTAGTGATACACAGTACTGTAGCAATGGAACTATTTGAAATGTTGTGCACTTTTGTGCTTTTGGGCCTCAAGAAGTGAACTGCTTGAGCAGCCATTCAGTGATCACATGAAAACAAAGGGAATGAATTTTACTGGCATCTGACCTGTGGTTGTTTCACTTTCTCTCACAAGAAATGCGCCAGGTTTGTTTCCTGGTGCCAGGAGAAGACGCTCTGTGTCTCTGCGACTCATGTCCTTGAAAAGCCATCTGGAACAGAAAACAGAGCCTTTATAATATCATTCTTTTACAAAGATTATGTTTACAAATTATAAATCAGTTAGGTCCGAGTGACATTCCAAGAGTATTGATGTTATTAAGCATAACAGCAGTGGAACATTCTGTGCCTTCGGCCGAAATACGGCAGTGCTGATATTCAGAACAACCAACAACACTCTTGCCCATGCGCTATTGCTGAAACATATCCATATATTGGTAATATTTGTTACTACACTACCTCTCCACCTCCATTGTGTGTGCTCTTGCCACGTATGTAGACGGAATATATCCCTCATAACCAGTGATCAAGGACTTCGCCAACCACCATTCACCAGTCCTGAGAAAAACATGGGACAAGTTAGTCGCTGTAATCATTTGGCTCTTTAATCTTTTTTCATGTGTTATTTGTGTGTGGTTATTTTAGTTGACATTCACATGTAGCTAATTTAAACAATACATAATATAAAGATGATTCACCTGGAATAACATAAGCAAAGCGGCAAAACGGATTGATATCTTTACTAGAAGTTTATTAGCCCGAAACTGTGCCTTAATTTATAAAGTGTGTGCCATTCACACTTTATAAAGTTAACAAAGTTCTTACCAATTTATTCTTTTGATTAGCCTAATTGTACACATTTACAGGTGGAGATCCTCTCTTAATATAAAATGCTGGAAGTCTTTGCTGTATTTTAATTTGATACTCGGTATTGTTTACTCACTCTTTAATAATCTTGAGTCTGTCGCCTTTTTTGAACTGTAGATCACTATCACTAGCTGGCTGGAAGTCATATTGAGCAATGACAATGTCTTCATCTGAAAAGAAAGTTAAAATATGCAATTCAAATATTTGATTAACATTTCCTTCTGGTGCATGTGAACAATAACATGATATGACAGTTTCTGGTCTTTTATTTTCTTATTTTTAATAAGAACACAAGATCTGCACCCAGCAACATTATTAATATAATGTATTCAAAATGATTTTTGAAAGAAAAACGCTTTCCTGAATTCAAAACCGACATGCCAAAATCAAAAACATATTACCTGGATTGTTGTTCTGCTTCCTGTGATCTCTTGACAACTGTAAATAAAATATGTCATTTTCATATTCATTAATGATTTTTAAAACACTAACATGTAATAGAAATGTATAAATTTGCAGTAATATAAAATGTAGTAATATAAAAAAAAAAATACAATACAGCTAAACTGAAAATGGTCTTGTTTGTCACTGTGAAGCTCAGTAAAAGTGAAACGAAGTAAAAACTATTTTCTCAATAGAATTCAGCTGGTCATTAAAAAAATACTAAAATCAGCAATACTTACATGAAATTTGTTAGAGTTTGATGAATTATTATGTTCATGCCCTTTAGAGTCTTTGCGATGTTTCTGGTCACTACAAGCACAACCCATCCTTTAAAAAAAAATGAAATTTAATAATCTTCTTAATCAGTGTTCATTAACTTATATTTTATCAAATCAAATCTATTTATTCCTTGTAATCACACCTATATTCACCGCTGTCAGTCTCCCCAGTTCTCTACGCGGAGTTCAGTAATAGTCCAGAAGAAAACCAGAAAGGTCCAGAAAGGCATCATACTGGGTGCTGAATAAAAACATTTTTAAACTCACCCACATTTACCACAGTTTGGTGGTTTACACTTTAGTCTTTAAAAAACTTCATCAGTAATGTTTCCATTAGTATAGTTAGACAATCACTGACAAACGCGTGATCTTATCACACAAACAAAAATAAAACACAAATATTAAAATATTTATTAAAGAGTGCTTACCCTTATGAAAACAGATTCCATTGGATGAAAATATTAACTAGTGCAAAAGATAAAAAGATAAGATTTTTAGGTGTTTATCATTTTAACAGCTTGGCAAATTGAACTAAACGAAAGAAACTTATAAACAATTTTCAACTATGGTGATAATTTGTGATCATTTTTAAAATAACAATTTCCATTCAGACTGAATATAAGCATAATTACAAATCTAATTAAACATAGGCTACTACTTGAAAGTCAAAACATGAAAATATTTTTTAAGTTTTAAAAAAATGAAGTAAGAAAAACTACAAAATGTTACCACTATATGTGACCCTGGACCACAAAACCAGTCTTAAGTCGCTGGGGTATATTTGTAGCAATAGCCAAAAATACATTGTATGGGTCAAAATTATAGATTTTTCTTTTATGCCAAAAATCATTAGGATATTAAGTAAAGATCGTGTTCCATGAAGATATTTTGTAAATTTCCTACCATAAATATATCAAAACTTAATTTTTGATTAGTAATATGCATAGCTAAGAACTTCATTTGGACAACTTTAAAGATGATTTTATCAATTTTTTTGCACCCTCAGATTCCAGATTTTCAAATGGTTGTATCGCGGCCAAATCTTCCCCCGTCCTAACCTGTTGTTGTCAAGTAAGTTTAATTCATCGTGTTTCCCCTTTAAACCAGTTTATACTAACCATTAATAACCATTAGTGTCCCTCATAACCAGCAGTACATGTAAATGTTACCACTATATGTGACCCTGGACCACAAAAGCAGTCTTAAGTCGCTGGGGTATATTTGTAGCAATAGCCAAAAATACATTGTATGGGTCAAAATTATAGATTTTTCTTTTATGCCAAAAATCATTAGGATATTAAGTAAAGATCGTGTTCCATGAAGATATTTTGTAAATTTCCTACCGTAAATATATCAAAACTTAATTTTTGAAATAGTAATATGCATTGCTAAGGACTTCATTTGGACAACTTTAAAGGCGATTTTCTCAATATTTAGATTTTTTTTGCACCCTCAGATTCCAAATGTTCAAATAGTTGTATCTCGACCAAATATTTTCCTATCCTAACAAACTCAATTTGAACATCTCAACATCTCAATTTTGACAAATTGACATTTAAGACTGGTTTTGTGGTCCAGGGTCACATATATCACAGGAATGTCTACTGCAGTAAAGTCAAAATATCAATTTAAAGTAAAATAAATTTAAAAAAATTAAAAAGTTTGGACTTACATTTTGTGTGTCCTTAGTCAGCACACTTAAATATATGTAATAATCCAAATTCAGGTTCTTAATTTCTGAACTAAATCAAGAGTATTTTTTCTCTTACACATATATATACGAAGACATACAGGCAGCCCATCTACCGCGGACACACTCTCAATCTGCATGTGAGGCCCGGCATATGCCCTGAGAGACCGCATTAGTTGAAAGAGATAAATAGAGATGTTTATTTAGCATACCCCTCCCTCTCTTTCCTCTGTCAGTGCTTAATTCACAAACTGTGCAAATGCCTTAGAGTAAAGCACGCATATGATGAGCATGTGATGTCAGACATTGAAACTGTAGACAACTACATATTTGAACATCCTCATTCTTAGTAATGGTTTCACTGCTAAGTTCTTTTTACTCTATGCTGTCTGGCAACAAGGAAGCCTGAGAATTTCTTAGAAATACAGAAATAACAATATTTAAATGGGCTTCAAGAAACAAAACCTTCTTTTAAAATCATTTCAATGAATTTGGGAAGTTGTGTTGTTTTGCAGGCATCTCTCATAGAAATATACAAAGAACAAAATTCTCAAAATCTTCCCATGTTGACTGAGAATATGAGAAGAGTGAAGCACGTAAAAGCTACATTTGTCACAGGATGTTGTTGACTAGCCCATACAGACATGTTTCCCTTTATAGGCACTGTGGTTTTTTTCAGTTAAACTTCAGTTAATCTGATCTCTACCTTTTGCATGTTCATTTACTCTGCAGCTGTAATGTAATTCAACGTTCAGAGTGTAAGTGTTATACTACAGACCATTAGTGTCTTTGTAGTCACAATCCTATTTTACCTTAAATGCACAATATGTAAGATTTTTTTTATTAAAATATCCAAAAACCACTAGAACAGTGTTATATATTTTGCTGACTTGTGTACTTACATTATCCCAAAAGTTTCGAAGAATGTTTAAATCCAGAGAAATAAGCAATTTTAACTAGTGACACGGAGCGTGTCATAACATTGCATATGTTATGTGTTTTAATAGACCGGTGATGACCGCACAGAGTTGCATAATAACAGAACTTTCAAATGTAGCTAGTATGATAAAACAGCGCTGCTTTACCCCACATACGCACGACCAGAAGGAGTGGAAGCGGTCGACTGTGGCATAATAAAAGCTCCGCTGCTTTCGAGCCGTGTGTCGCGCTCGTTCAGCGGCCTCGTTTCGCTTCGACAACTTTCAGCCTCATCCTGCTTCATTCTACTACGTTAATAAATCATTAGCTCATCCATGAACATGATTTCTGCCCGAGTCCCGTCGGATTGCATCGGCTGTGGGGATGAAGACAACAACTCCCATAGTTCCACACTCAGTCACGGGGTCATCAAACTACGCCTTTGTTTCTTTGTTTATTTTGAATATGCACCCTCTAGCTGCGAAAATTACATATTGTGCCTTTAAAGGCCCAGTAACATTGAAAATAAGAGTTTAGATTTGAGCACATCTATATGTGACCCTGGAGCACAAAAGCAGTCAAAAGTAGCACGGGTATATTTGTAGAAATAGCCTACAATATATTGTATGTGTCAAAATTATAAATTTTTCTTTTTATGCCAAAAATCATTAGGATATTAAGTAAAGATCATGTTCATTGAAGATATTTTGTAAATTTCCTACTGTAAATATATCAAAACTTGGTTTTTGATTAGTAATATGCATTACTAAGAACTTCACTTGGACAACTTTAAAGGAGATTTTTTTGCACCCTCAGATTCCAGATTTTCAAATAGTTGTATCTCGGCCAAATATTGTCCTATCCTAACAAACCATACATCATGGAAAGCCTATTTATTAAATTTTCAGATGATGTATAAATCTCATTTTCAAAAAATTGACCCTTATGACTGGGTTTGTGGTCCAGGGTCACATACTGTATGGTAGTGTGCTCCTGAATGTTGATAAAATTCACTTTTAGCAGATTCTTACTATTTCTGTTCTACACAGATTTTTGTACAATCAAATTTTTCTAGAATGAGAATGTTCCTTCTCTTAATACCAAATACCAAACTGACTTTTTGGAGGCGGCATAATTAAGATGCCTACTTTTGGAACAACTTACTAACTTTAGGAGTGTACAGCAAATGTCATGATGGAAATTAGATAACTGTATGAATGTAAATGATGTGTGTAAAATGTATGAAAAATAATAATGAAGCAGTATGTACCTTGATACTGACTTTGAAGTGAGACATCTGGAACAGGCTAAAGTAGCTCAGGTCTTTTGCTTCAGCAATACAATCTTCCCTCTGGGATCTCACTGTAACACAGTAACTATAAAAAAAAAACATTCTGAAATGTAATAAAATACTTTATATATTTTGTAGAATATAAATGTCATGTTGTGTTTTCTCCTCATCTGCTATGTATATTATGACTGTATAGATTATGAACAATATTTACCATAAAATAAAATAGCAAAGCTTTCATTAAGAAATATTTTGTATAAAGTAGGCCTATCTTTGGACTTCCCATAATCTGGCTGAAAAAAAGTACATGAATATACAATAGAATAAAATTACATTAGCTGTTCAATTTACACCTCTTATTGCTACAGTAAATAATAAATAAATACATAAATAAATAAAAATGTAACACTGGGCCAGTGAAAAATGTTAGCAGGGTAGTTAGAAACATGAACCATGGCCATTAGAAAAATTCTTATTGATTTCTGTGAAGTCGTCAAGCTACAATAAAATACAATTATGAAATGAAAAATAAAAGTAGCCCACTGATTTGCGTGAAAAAAAACAAAACAAAACAAAACAGACAGTATTTAAATCCGCGCATTTAAATCTAACGAGACTGTTTGTTTACAATCAGTCACCACAATAGATTTGAATTTGTGAAAATGAGCGTGATTTGAGAACTAATATGGAGTCTCCAGCGCCCCCTTAAAATACCTCCGTCTAACATTTCGAAAACTGGCTTGGAACTCGAGGATTTTTGTTTGGTGAATCGGAACTGACTACTTCCAGAACCAAGCCCGTTGAAAAAGTTGGCAAGTCAGTGTTTTAACTATAGCATATATTTAAACTATTTTAAAATATGTCATATTGTGTAGGCCTATACAGTAGTTGATAATTTCTACAACAGTAATTTCATCTGTAAATGCATTTCATGGTAGCTTCTGCAGTGTAATAAGAGCATTATTTACTGTCCTGTAGCAGCTCAGTCTGACTGTCACGTTGCACCTCTACTGAAAAGCGGAAGCATGAATATGTTTACTGACACGTGCAAAATTGTGCCCATTTCGGGACGTCCACTAGAGAGCAGCAAAGCCTATTTTTCAGGCGATGTAATGCCTTAAGCACATATTGCATATAGTTAACCGCTGTTACACTGAATGAGTGTTCCCAGAGACCTCAGTCAGTTATAATTTATTAAAAATACAGTAAACACTGTAATAATGTGAAATGTGTAAATTTAAAATATCTATTTGAATGTTTTAACATATACTGTATTCCTGTGATCAAAGCTGAATTTTCAGCATCATTACTCCAGTCTTCAGTGTCACATGATCCTTCAGAAATTATTCAGATATGCTGATTTGCTGCTCAGTAACATTTCTGATTATTTTAATGCTGAAAACAGCTGCTTTATGTTTTTGAGGAAACTATTTTTTCATGATTCTCTTATGAATATATACACGCACCCTCTCAGACATGACCTTGATTGCAAAATGAAATTATATATATGATTTGAAATATTGACTTGCATTATATTATTTTGCAAAATAATCTGCAGCCTTTGCAGTTTGGGAACCACTGTGTTAGCTGAATACAAGCATCATGTTATCAATATTATCTGCTCGAATATCTACGTGCTACTTGAATACATACTAGCCCAAAGCCTTCCTAATTTTAAATGATTTTATTAATGTGAATTTTTTTTTTTTAAGCAGAAAGGTTATGGTTTAACATTCATTGTTTTCTGTTTCATTTTCATAATGAAAAATTTCATTCCATCTAAGACCTTTTTCATCTAACTTTACATAGGCTATTGTCTTAATTATGATTCTGCTAGATTCTACTAGAAAACTGATTTTAAAGAATTTATAGTTGTGTTAAAGAAAATGTATACAGTACATGCGACCTGGTGTGAAATTCTTTGTTATATATGACAATGCGTATATGAGACTGAAGATGACATCATTCCACTTGATCATTTGAAGAATTCTGAGAAACAAAGGAAATGAACTATTATAAACATCAAACAATAGATTGTTGATTAACCATTTTATCCTGAGCAAATGCTGTTTTTCCCATATAATCAGGAAGACATTTATCATATTAATACGAGAACTACATAAACAATTATATCAAGGAAGTACCGTTCACTTTAAATCACTTCAAAGTTGTTTCCTGTCAGTTCCTGTTTTCCTGTCAGAATCACTTTTTGATTGCACATAAATGGAGAGTACCAGCGTCACTGTCAGGCCAGCTTTTTGTGGACCACCTGTGTATGTGATGTGGAGTGTAAGGGGCCCCTCGGACATGCAGTGCAGGTGTGTGAAGGGAGTTTGTTGAGGGTGTCTTGGTAGCACATTCATCTTTTTCCCACTCTGGTTTTCCCAGAGATTGTGGATACTGCGTCCCCACAACCCATGTCCCCAGACGCTGCATCCTGTCCAGCAGTATAACCTGAATAACAGTGGAAACGAAGGAGCAGAGAGAGAGAGAGAGAGATTGTGGCTCGAGAGAACCTCCGTGCTCTGCCCATATTCATGACAATATGCTAACCCAGCAAAATTCCTCCCGCACCCTCTTATTGTGTTTTGTGTATTATAAACATCAAACAATAGATTGTTGATTAACCATTTTATCCTGAGCAAATGCTGTTTTTCCCATATAATCAGGAAGACATTTATCATATTAATACGAGAACTACATAAACAATTATATCAAGGAAGTACCGTTCACTTTAAATCACTTCAAAGTTGTTTCCTGTCAGTTCCTGTTTTCCTGTCAGAATCACTTTTTGATTGCACATAAATGGAGAGTACCAGCGTCACTGTCAGGCCAGCTTTTTGTGGACCACCTGTGTATGTGATGTGGAGTGTAAGGGGCCCCTCGGACATGCAGTGCAGGTGTGTGAAGGGAGTTTGTTGAGGGTGTCTTGGTAGCACATTCATCTTTTTCCCACTCTGGTTTTCCCAGAGATTGTGGATACTGCGTCCCCACAACCCATGTCCCCAGACGCTGCATCCTGTCCAGCAGTATAACCTGAATAACAGTGGAAACGAAGGAGCAGAGAGAGAGAGAGAGAGATTGTGGCTCGAGAGAACCTCCGTGCTCTGCCCATATTCATGACAATATGCTAACCCAGCAAAATTCCTCCTGCACCATCTTATTGTGTTTGGTGTGTGTGAACATACATATATGCCAAACAGGAACCAGTGCAGTGCTGTCATACTTAACACTCTGCTGAATATTTCTTAGGGTTATTTATTATTTATAAAAGTTATTTAAGTAAACATAATATAACACACTGACATACCATCTGACAATAGTCAACTATATAATTGGCAATACTTATACAAAATGACTATTATTATATTTTCTTTTTATTAATATTTATATAATAATAATGAATATATTTTAAATAGAATTACATTACAATTTTATTCAATTACAAAATTTGTTGGCAAAATCAATGCATTGATATTTTTCTGGGTTAAAATATTTGATACAATTATGGATTAAAAGCTTAATAGGCATTTTAATGTGATCCTCCATTGTGACAGCTTGCCCCAAAATATAGTGGAGCATGTTGTCGAAATGAATTAGCTTTTACATTTATTCATTTTTGCAGATGATTTTATCCAAAGTGAATATACAGTGTGTATTTACATATACATATAAATATACACAGCACACACACATATATTATGTAAACACAGACTTTTATTTTGGATGCAATTAATCACGATTAATCATTTTGACAGCACTAAAATAAATATATATTTTTTAAATTATTAATGAAAATAAAACACAATTAATTGTGTATTAACACTGGATAACATTGGAAATGTTTTGGTTATTTTTGGCCAAGACTTTAAGGTACTTTGACTTTCAAAAATAAACTTACACTCTTAAAAATGAAGGTTCTAGAGGCTTCTTCAATATTCTGCAGTCTAAGAAAAACACAGTTCTTTTAAGAACTTTTCACTGAAAGATTCTTTGGGGAACCAAAAATGGTTCTTCTATGGCATTGCTGTGAAACACCCTTTTTCTACAGTACATGTCCAAGGCAAAATGGCTAGTAACTGTGCATCTAGACTCTGAATTCATTAAACAACAGGTACTGCAGGCCTATAGTAGATGAAAGAGTCTGCTCTCTCATACTGTTTGCGTGCACCCAGTCCTAACTGTGCCAATCAAGCAGCACCTGAGGACAAAAGAGGAAGAGAAGCCCCTATTCACAGCCTTGTAGGGTGCTTCCTCAATGGAAGGGGGGAAAGCAGCCTACTGTGAGAACATTTTCTCTTTTCCTCTCACCGTGTGGGAAAACTGCTCTGCCCCTCTCACACATCAAGCCGGACAGCCGGACTCACTCATTTATTCGTCCTTTATTAAATGAGACCATGGACACATCGGCTACAATAGCATATATTTAAGAATCAGCAATCAAAAACATAAAAAAATTATGAAAGTACGTTTTGATCTTATTCAGTAAATGTATACAGTATAAATCATATATACACATTCTAAAATCACTATAATATATAAACTGATTTTGATTGTATTTCTTGTGAATAATCGGTCTGAATGCTCTGCATGCTTGGGGTTCAGTAAAATACTGAAAAGGACAAGTGCAGTAAACCGAACAATGCTCTCAAGGGCCTGTTGTTTAGCCCTGGCTTCCAGGACTGCTTTATACATGGTACTTCCTCTGTGGAATCAGTTTTTGTCAGGAGTTTGTGATCTGAAAAGACATGTCCTTGGCACTGGAGCCATATCCTACAGTAAAAAGACATGCCAGGATTGATTAGACAATATGTAAAATAAGCTTAACAGAATAAAGATAAACAAAATTTTGGCTTTTAAAATTATTATATTATGCTTTATTTTATGATTTTCTATAGTGTGTCTCTTCCCTTTTTGATAATAGTGATTTGATATTTTGATCTGTCATACTGGCCATTTTAATAAATATTATTGCTTTTATTAATATCACTGGATTTTGTCCTGTCAAGTTCAGTATTTTAACTCTGTTTTGAGAAAAAAAATAGTAGTCCCTTTTTTTTTGGAAGGAAAAATATTGACAGCATATTGCTCATTTGCGTGTGTATGTAGCCTATATATATAAAAAAATTATGAAAGTACGTTTTGATCTTATTCAGTAAATGTATACAGTATAAATCATATATACACATTCTAAAATCACTATAATATATAAACTGATTTTGATTGTATTTCTTGTGAATAATCGGTCTGAATGCTCTGCATGCTTGGGGTTCAGTAAAATACTGAAAAGGACAAGTGTGCTCTGTTATACTTGTAACTGACATTCACCTGTGTAGTGTGTGAGGCAGGAAGTCCTGGCACACAGCTTAAAATGACTCTTCTCCTATGACCGACAGGCTGGCACACTTGTTTTTCCTGGAACATCTGGAAGCCTGAGAGTGTGGAGTCGCTCTAAGCGGGTCTTTGCAGCTGGCTGCAGGCATAACACTCAGAGGTAAACAGGGAAAAACAGGGAAAAACCCCTCGCATTATCCTCCGGAATAGATGTCTGTATATCCCAGTGTTGAGGGTGGAAATAACCCCCATCAGGGAGCAGGTGCTTCCTCCAGCAAGTCTTCTTATTTATCCACATTTACAGCCATGTTTGGGCAACCATGGACATCAGCTCAAGTTCAAGCCCCAAAGCCTCTTAATGCCAGCAATAGCCAAGAAGTGTTTAATGATCTGATCTGTCACATAGGCAGCGGGCGGCTAAATGTGGTTTGAATCTTAAAAAAATGAGGATTTCTAATCTCAAAGTAACTCCATGTTCTTCATTTGTCATCACTTTCTTCACTTTGATTATGATGCATTTAATAGTTATCATATTCTTCACATATAGGCTAAACTACTATGTATTTAAAACTATACTGAATTACTGATTGAAGTTTAAGATAAAATAGTATTTAGTTCACAAATGTGACCCTGGACCACAAAACCAGTCTTAAGTGTCAATTTCCGAAATTGATACATCATATGAAAGCTGAATAAATAAGCTTTCCATTGATGTATGGTTTGTTAGGATAGGACAATATTTGGCTGAGATACAACTATTTGAAAATCTGGAATCTGAGGGTGCAAAAAAATCTAAATATTGAGAAAATCACCTTTAAAGTTGTACAAATGAAGTTCTTAGCAATGCATATTACTATTCAAAAATTAAGTTTTAATATATTTACAGTAGGAAATTTACAAAATATCTTCATGGAACATGATCTTTACTTAATATCCTAATGATTTTTGGCATAAAAGAAAAATCAATAATTTTGACCCATACACTGTATTTTTGGCTATTGCTACAAATATACCCCAGCGACTTAAGACTGCTTTTGTGCTCCAGGGTCACAAATGTGCTTCTATGTGCTGGTTTCATATGGTTTTGAAAAATGTTTACCATTTTCAACAAAATGTAAAAAAGAATTTACACCTTGAATTTACAACCTGAACCTGTCTTGTCAAAGATCAAATGATATAATTTCCTGTTTAATGTTTTTCCTCCAGCATGTTGGTTGCACTACATGATTTGGCGGACAAAAGTGTTTAGAATATTATAAGTGCATATAATTTAATTAGGAAATAACATCCTATAGGCTTTTTTTATTCGGCATTATGATATTAGGACTATGGAAGCATGTTTCTAAAATAAAATAGAAATAAAAGATAAAAATAAAATATAATAAAAATAAATGTAATTGCAATTTCTTTCCTTCTTTTTTCTTGCAATTCTGACAGAAAAAAGGCAGAATTGTGAGATTTAAGCCCAGAACTGTGAGATATACTAAGAATACTCAGAATTCTGAGAAAAAAAAGTCAGAATTGTGAGATATGAACTCGCAATTGTGAGGGGGAAAAAAAATCAGAATTCTGAAACCTAAACTTGGAATTGTTAAATTTGGAATTTTTTTTATTCCATGGTGGAAACAGGCTTCCATACAAGACAAGGGTTATTGCAC
>NW_015627232.1:332281-394692 GCF_001515625.1 Sinocyclocheilus rhinocerous
AAAAAAAAATATATATATATATATATATATTTCTGCAATTTCTGTTGCAACATTTGAGTATAAAGCTATCAAATCTTTGTGTACTATTACAAATAAAGTTAAAAGTTAAAGCAATAACCTAAGTTCTGTATTGCCTGCATACTGGCTATTATTTATGTTCTTCCTCTAGTCTTGTTTTACATGATGCTAAAATGCAAATGGCCTCATCGTCTCTCTGTAAGGAGATGGAAGGCACTCTAGGATATGGTGAGAACTTGGTGAGATTAGACAGCTGTGTTTTGTCAGCGGCTTCAGCCCCGCCTTCGAGTGTGGCACTCGGTCGATGGGAGTGACACCAATTATTTATGTCACGTTCCCTCCGGAAGCAGAGGATGGAAACTCAACAAGAGAGGACCATCCATCAGACTTGTCCAATGGGGCTGTATATACCTATGACTCCAGCAAGCAAAGGCAGGGAATGAAGTCTCTTAGGACAGTTTCAAATAACCAGCCACACACTTACCTGTCAGAAAGAGACAGTAATTAAAAGTCCCTGAATATACACACAATTTAGTCTACAAATATCTATATTAGACTAATGGACTGGACAGGTGATGCTGTTTTGGGGGGCGTTAACTTGAGTAATTGGACTTGTCGTGGGATCCTTGGGCTCTGACCCGGTTCAGCAAACCGGCCGGCCTGTTAAAAACAGCAAAGTTGGAGAGCAAAAACAAAATGCAGGTTGTTTCAGATGTCTCACTGGCTGGGAATTGACTCTTAACTAGGTGGTTGATGGATGAGGTGGGTCAGGTTATTAATAGTTTGCTGATTTTCACCTTCAATATTTTCAGGGGGTATTTTTTATTGTGTCATGAATGTCATGGTATGATCTATTGAAGGGTCAGAGACAAAGTCAGCTCCCTTGAAATAATTTCCCTCTTATTGAAAACTTCTGAAAGGCACCATGACCAAAGCAACAGGGCTTTTGTAATGGAAGTAGACAGTTGATTTAGTGAAGAGTAATAGAGTGGCAGGTGTCTGTCACAGAATATGCATTTCACTGGAAGACAAGTGAAAATTAGTTATAGAGAGATTAGAGAGTAATGAAAGTCTATTTCACCATCAGCTCAGGCCAAAAGTATCTACAGGGAGTCATTATTATAGTGCTAATGCTTGCTAGTGACAAACTTAAATAACATAATGACCCCATAATTCAATTATTCAACATCCCTCTGGAAGGATTCTATATGTAGACGTACATCCTAGAAATTTGAGCCTTCTTTTAAAACTGGAAAATGTTCTTTTTTTTTTTTTTTAGAACTCAACCTTTTTGCTTGACAACTAACAATAAATAAATAAATAAAAACAATTTAAGCTTGAATATACAGTATTTATTTCAGGCAGGAAATTAGTACATTCAAGTAACAAGGAATGTATTGTATTTCAGTTAACCATTAAGCGTTTGGCCAGCAGAAAAGAAACTGCAATGAAGGAACCACATTTGCATCTGCATCACTTTACATTAGAGTTTTGTGTGAACAAAACAGACAACATAGTCCATTAGATGTACAGTTCTTTATGTGGCAAAACATCTAAGGCATGGCTTGATGTGTGCACCTCAATCCTTATAATACACAATATGCTGCATATTGGTGATTTCTGGTGATGTCAATCATATACATCTGCATTAAGTGCACTTACTTTAAAAGTAAGCATTAGTATACATATTCTGACTAAGTCAGATGGAATGGACATCTCATGTTTTAGCAGGGATAAAAAATTTTTTGTTTTTTAAAGGTATGCTCTCCCACAAGCAACCTACGAGTAAATTAGATCATTCATATTGCTACAATGAAACAAACATTCAGATTCAAATATGTTCAATATACATTCATTCTCGTGCACTCATAACCACAGTTTATGCCCCTGATTTCCATTACATGTCACTCTGATGTGTGATTTTTCATTTACACTGTGGAACATTTGTATAGCAGTACATACATATACAGTATGATACAGTAACTATGATGCATAATTAACCCTTGTCAACAGTCCCTCCAATGGCTAAGGCTTACAACTGAGTGAATTATATAAATAACTGCAATATGTTGTTCTGACATAAATATACTAAAATTCTAAACAATTTTCCTTCCATCAAGTTAGAAGAGATTTATGTGCTGTTCAAGTTTCAGCAGTTCCCTTTTTACAGTACCTGAGCAGTAATGCTGTGCTTTTGCATATATAATCTGCATATATAATGGAATCACAAGTGAATAATAAGTAAAGTGCATTATATGTTACTCTTTGATAAATAAAATAAGGAATCCAAAGGGCTAACTTATGATAATGATTATAAGGTCTAAGGATAATAGAGAAATAACCCCTCTGGAACCATTTTTACATGCTAAAGAGCATCTTTGGTTCTTTTCTTTTATGCTGAAGAAGGATTCTACCAGTTGGCTTTCAGATGATTTAAACCTTTCTGATTTTTTGCCTGTTCCTCGTGAACTTCCTCAAAGGAACCTGGCTGAGATTCCAGGGATGACTTTATCATCTGCTTTTGCAAGGAATTTTCAGATGATTCCCATTCATGGTCCTCTGAATCATCACTAGTCTCATTTGTCTGGTCCTCCTCAGATTCTGCTGTGTCCTCTGTAATATCTGAGAGTTTGCCCTTCTCCTTTCCATTCTCTTCCACCTCATCTTTCTCCACACAGGAACTCTCTTCTGCATCATCACTGCCGTCTTCTGGAATCTCTTCATCTTCAACCTCATGTTCATTATCCTCTTCCCTGCTCTTTGGTAGTCCAGCGGCTGAGAGTTTGAGGAAATTCAGAGTGTGAATGAGCATCTTGAAGGTTTTATGTGCAGTTTTCCTCTGTGGCTTGCTCTCTGACTCGGAACTCAAATCTATGACTTGGTTGTGTTCTTCTGTTTCTGAGTCTTCTACATCAGCATCGGCACCATCTTCAAACTCTGAATTGTGCTTTACCAAAACATTAAATGAAGTTGCTCCATCTGGTTTGTCATCTTTCGGTTTTGGCTGTAACAGAGGCTGTAAAGGTAGAGCGTTCCTATTATGCTCCCCTTCATCTGTCTCCACATCTGGCTCTGTGTCATCCTCAGCTTCATCACCAGCTTCAGCTGATTCACCAGTGTTGGCCACATAACCAGCTTTGTTTGCCATTACCTCCACATTATCATCTTCTTTATCACTTTCTTCACCTTTATCATCAACACTATCTAGAACAATGTCACCATTGTTCTTAAGGGGTGTTTCATCTTCAATTACCGCATGATTAGTCAAGACATCATGACTCTCAGTGTCCTCAATGTGAGAAAGAACATCCTCCTCTGCTTCACAACTGACAGTTTCCCTGTCTTCCTCATCATTTGACTGACTCTTGTCCGTCTCTTCTCCAGTCGTCTCATGATCAGGAGTTTGCTCTGCCAACTCTACCACAGCATTCTTGTCTACAGCCGTGTTGCTATCTTCAACAGTAGCTTTCTCTTCAGACATCTCAGTTTCAGCTTCAGTGGTCCTCTCATCTGCTGTTTCTACTTCAGAAGTCTCTTTTTCCTCAACTGACACACCTCCTGCAGTTCCTGAATAATCTGTGTTGTCTTCATCTTCATTGGCTCTTTGTACATCAGTTCCTCTTTCTTCAACCGATGTCCCCTCCGCAGTATCTCTCTCTGCTTCTGTTTCATCTTCAGCTGTCTCACTCTCTTCAGCAGTTTGCTCGTCATCTACAGCTTCATTATCAGCTGTATCTCCCTCGCCTGCATCAGCTTCTGTATTCTGCTCATCTTCTGCTGGTTCATCACCAACTGTCTCACCCTCTCTTGCTTAAGCAGTTTGGCCATTTTCTGCCATTTCATCCTCAGCTGTCTCACTCTCTTTTGCGGTGTCCTCCTCACCTGAATCACTCTCTCTTGCAGTTTCAGCTTGCCTGTCTTCTACAGATTTATTCTCAGCCGTCTCATGCTCTTCTACAGTGTTGTTATCAGCTGTCTCACTCTTTTCTGCAGTTTCATCATCACCTATATTGCTCTCAGTTTCAGCTTCAGCAGTCTCTCCTTCTATAGATTCATTTTTAGCTGATGCCTCACCCTCCCCTGCAGTTTCATCTTCAGTTATTTCATCCTCTCCAACAGTTTCTGCTTCAGCAGTTTGTCCATCTTCTGAAGTTTTATCTTCAGTCGTCTCACCTTCTTCTGCAGTTTTATCTTCATCACTTTCTCCATTTTCAGCGGTCTCATGCTCTTCTGTAGTGTCGTTGTTTATTGTCTCAACTTCTTCTCCAGTTTCATCTTCAGTTTGGCATTCTTCTACAGTTTCATTTTCAACTCTCTCATGCACTTCTGCAGCGTCTTCAGTAACTGTCGCATCTCCGCCTCTACTTTCATCTTCAGCAGTTTGTCCATCTTCTGCCATTTCATTTTCAGCTGTCATGCTCTTCTGCACTGTCTTCATTAACTGTCTCACCTTCTTCTCCAGTTTCATCTTCAGCAGTTTGTCCATCTTCTGCAGTTTCACTTTCAGCTGTCTCATGCTCTTCTGCAGTGTCTTTATTAACCGTTTCACCTTCTTCTCCAGTTTCATCTTCAGCAGTTTGTCCATCTTCTGCAGTTTCACTTTCAGCTGTCTCATGCTCTTCTGCAGTGTCTTTATTAACCGTTTCACCTTCTTCTCCAGTTTCATCTTCAGCAGTTTGTCCATCTTCTGCAGTTTCACTTTCAGCTGTCTCTTGCTCTTCTGCAGTGTCTTTATCAACTGTCTCACCTTCTTCTCCAGTTTCATCTTCAGCAGTTTGTCCATCTTCTGCAGTTTCACTTTCAGCTGTCTCTTGCTCTTCTGCAGTGTCTTTATTAACTGTCTCACCTTCTTCTCCAGTTTCATCTTCAGCAGTTTGTCCATCTTCTGCAGTTTCACTTTGAGCCGTCTCCTCCACTTCTGCAGTATCATCATTAACGGTCTCACCTTCTTCTACAGTTTCATCTTCAGTAGTTTGTCCATCTTCTGCAGTTTCATTTTCAGATGTCTCATGCACTTCTACAATCTCGTCATTAATGGTCTCACCTTCTTCTCCAGTTTCATCTTCGGCAGTTTGTCCATCTTCCAGAACTTCATTTTCAGCCATCTCATGCTCTTTTGCATTGTCATCATTAACAGTCTCACATTCTTCTCCAGTTACATCTTCAGAAGTTTGTCCATTTTCTGCAGTGCTTTCTGCTTCTGCAGTTTGTCCATCTTCTGCAGTTTCATCTTCTGCTGCCTCACCATCTCTTGAAGTTTTGTATTCAGCCATTTGTCCATCTTCTGCTGTCTCACCCTCAGCTGTCTCACCTTCTCCTGCAGTGTCACAACCAGCTATGTCATTCTCTCCAGCAGCTACTGCTTCAGCAGTGGCCTCACCCTCTTCAACAGATTCGGTTCCTGTGTTTTGCCCTTCTTCAGCAGTTTCATCATCAGCTGTCTTGTCCTGCTGTTCTGATTCGTCCTCAGTGTGTTCTTCAGATGCTTCCTCCTTTGCTGCTTCAGTTTGCATTATGTCATCAAATTCACTAACGTCATCATTTGCCAGGTCTTCATCTAATTCATTAATCTTACAACTGCTTGCACTTTCTTTGACAGCCATTAAATCAGAATTAGTCTCAGTCTCTTCTTGCTCTTCATCTTGTTGCACAGTCATTGTGTTAACAGACATCTCAGCAATTTCATCCACATCTCTCTTTAAATGTCTGGGTGTATTTGATTGTTTTTCTGAACTATCTTCTACATAAGAGCTAGAGGCACTGTCTTCTTCTTCACCCTCCTCACATTCTTGTTTTTCATCTTCAATTTCTTGAGCACTGGAAGCAAGAATTTCTTTATCTGCCCCCTCTTTCTCATCCTCTTCTTTGACAGCCTCAAGCCCTGCATTTTCTCCTTCCATCTCACTTGCTTGTTCATTGGCAGTCTCCTCAATCTTTTCATTGTTTGGAGACGATTTCTTCATCTGGAGAATTCTTCTTAAATCAAAGTCCATCATCACAGGGGCAGAATTAAGCATTTCCACAGGTAACACATGCTTGGATGCCATTTTCTTTTTCAAGCATGTGTCACAAGGACAATATTCATCATCGCTACGTTGATCGCTGAAATCGGTTCCTGTCATTGTATAATCATCGTCACTTTTAGCAGGTTGTGGATCAACTGATTGGTTGCGCATTACTTTCAGACGTCTTCGCCTTTGCTCTGTTTGAATGGTAGATTCACGTGACATTGTGTCTTTTGGTGGTCTTGGTCTTCCAGCTCTGCCTTGGATTTTCTTTAGCTCCCTGTCTATACTCGATTGTATCCGTCTGCGGACTTCATCTTGCAATTCGCATATCATGGCATCAAGTTGCTCGTTGTCATTCAGATTCCAACGGACTTTGAACTCAACCATTGCGTTAACATAATGTGTCATAAATTGCTTTTCTAATTTGTTCAATAAATTCAGAACCCATACAGGATCTGGGTCTTGAAAAAGCCTTTTTGATAACTGACCTCTTTGTTGTTTTGGAGCACTGCCTGAACTTGTGTCCTCTTGACGGTCTGATTCGGTTTCCTCTTTTTTGGGATTATTCCCAGAACTCTTGTTTGAGGAAAGAGGTGTTTCAATGAGTTCCCTTGGACTATCATTACTCCTGATTGTCTCTTCAGAGCCTGGGACATCATCTTTTAGCTTTCCTTCATCTGTGTCCTTTGTCTCTGGGGTTAACTGAGCTTGATTTGCTATATCTGGAGTGGCTGAATCATCATTTGATCCGGGCGTTTCTGAAGCTTCCCCTTCTACTGTTTCATCAACTTCCTGTACCTTTGTCAGGGTTTCCAGGACTTCACATTCTGTGTTGATTTGTGCTTGGGTGCCATCATTGACACTACTTTTCCCTGAACCTGTTGAGCCACTGTTAACATCTACCCCTGAGGATGACCTGGCTTTGAATTCCTCATCCAGACGCTTGTTTCTTTCCCCAGATGTCTTTTCACTGTTTTTTGGGTCACAAAGCCAAAGAGACTTGAGCATGCTCATGAGCTCCTGGTATTTTTCCTTTTTACCGTCTTCATCACTAGGACCAAAGTCTAACAACTGAAGATTTGCCAAACAATCCAGAAGACCTTGCGCTGATGCACTGAGCTTACGTCCATATACAGAAGATACCTCTGGTAGGCTATTGCATCGGTCGAGTTTGGGGCTCAACAAGACTTTCATCACCAGAACCGAAGAATCAAACATCTTTGGTTCATCCCCTCTCTGAGAGTGATCATCCTCAGCAACTTCAGGAAATTTTTTGTCAGTAGCCCCTTCTGTATTCACCACATGAGCATCTTCCATTTCATTTTGTGTTTCAATCTTGGTAACATCACTCGGCCGCAAACTTCCATGCTGATTATCATCTCCTGATGGCACATGTGATGTGCAAAGTGGCTCTATCGAATCATAACTGTCATGGAATTCGTCGCCCAAATCACACAAGGTGGTGTCTGATGGGATTTTCCTCAGCCATTCATTCACCACCTCAGTTGGAGAAGCATTTGGCAAGCAAAAAGGACTCAGCTCAGACATGTCATCATCCATCTTGTGGCAAGAAGAGCCACTTCCAATTATTTTTCTACATTCGCTACTTTTTTCACTTTTAATTTCACTGATATTTGTATCAGATCTACAAGACTGAGGTTTTTTTTCTGCTGCATTCAAATGGTCAATATATTCTTCTTTTGGTTCTGGAGCAGGGACGGTCTGCGATAACATGCTATCATTAGAGCTTCCAAGTAGAATAACAGGTTTTTTGGATTTTTTTGGTTTTTTAGGACTTAGCTGGTTTCCTGAGGTAACAGAAGTCGCTGAATGACACTTGGGTGCATTGTCTTCAACTTTCTGTGTTGACTTGGTGTTTAATTTATTGCTTTTTTCATTAACAACTGTGGCTTCGACATCATTCTTTTGACCATTTACTTTCAAACGAGATGAACTGGATATATTACTCTTTGGTCTGTCAGTCATTTCTGCAGTATTTCCTTCTTTCATTTTGGATTTATCAGAGTCTGAGATTGCTGAGGCACTTGAAGCACGTGAAATTTTTCCTTTCTGTTGTGTAGAACTGCATTTTGAACAGACACTTTGAGATTTATGGGTAACATCTGGACTTTCAGCTTTCTCTTGACCTGTGATTTCAGTGTGTACAGACATATCGGAAGCTTTGCTAGATGGACGAATCCCCTGGGTTTGAGAGCTCTGCCTCACTGAACTGTTGGCTGATGGTTGGCTTACAGATAATGTCATTAAATACTTTATTTTGGAGGATTTATTACTTGCTACATCATCTCTGTCCTGAATTGTGTCTGTAGGACATGTAGAGCCGCAATGAGAGCTTTTGGACTTCAATTTACCTGAGACATTTGACTTAGCTGATGCAGAACTTTTAGGTCTTTTCTCTGGTGTCAGTGTTGCTTCATTTGTGATTTCTACTGGATATTCTGATAAACACTGGTCAGATTTACCACATAGTTCAGTCTTTGAAGAAGCAGACATTCTTGAGTTAATTGAAACAGCACCTCCATCTATTTCCTCAACATCATCAGCCTCATGGTCTTCAACAATCCCAATAGTAACTGAGGTGCTTGTTGGTGTTAAAACTCTTTCAGAGGCAGAACCAACTGAACTGACTTTGGACTTTGCTGACTTTTTAGACAGAGGACTTGCAGGTATCTCTTCATGGTCGAAGTTTTTTTCAGAAGATGCCACTGGACTTGATGGTTTGTTTATTGCACCACAAATACATTCATTTGAGTTCTCTGTTTGAGATACTTTTGAGTGATCGGACAACGGACTCTCATCTCTGTTTAATTCTGTATCTTCAGTGTTTGTGTGTGTATGGTCCTCACCCTCAGAAACTTTAGACTTCTTGGATCTTGTAGATACATTTGATTTAACTGACAATTTGCTTGGTGAACGGTTTGCTTGTGTGTTCACACCTGCTTTAGACATTTTAGTTTCTGCAGATGCATTAGAGGCCACACTTGTTGATCTTCTGTCAGGCTCTTCAGCTTCTGAGAGGAGGGATTTTGCAGAAGCATTTGATTTAGTAGGCACAACACTTGATTTAACAGTGGCATCAGATGTTATGGATGGATTTGACTTCACAGACAAAGAGCTGGTTGTTCTGTCTACCACTTTACTTGCTTCTTCATCCTCCTCAGTTGTTCTTTCTGAACATTTTGATTTCTCAGATGCACAAGATTTTGCAGACATTGCACTTGATGCTCGGACATCTCCAGTATCTGTGTTTCCAATTTCTTTAGGAGCAACTACTAAAATATTTGACCTTTTAGATCTTGCAGATGTTTCAGATGTAACTGATGCTGTACTTGATGCTCTCCACTCTCTACACATTTCAGAAACTTTTGATGTTCTGGATCTTACAGAGGAACGTGATTTTGCAGATGCAGCACTTGGAGACCTTTCTTGGATTTCACTGTCATTTGTCATTTCATTTTCATCATGTGTATCATCAGATATTACTGAAATTGCACTTGGAGGTCTCTCTATGTTCTGAACCTCTTCTTCAGCACCCATTTCTGAATGCTTTGACTTATTGGATCTTACTGAAATGCTGGATTTAGTAATGCTTGGTGCTTTTACTTCACTTTCTTCATCATCAGGCTCCTCTGGTGGTACTTCTGAAACTTTTGATGCTTTGGATTTTGCAGAGATACTGGTTTTGGTAGAAATATCAGATCTTCCTGACATAGCACTTGGTACTCTGTCTCCTTTTTCTTTGTCATCAGCTTTGACGTCTGTTGCAGAAGCATTTGACTTCTTTGACTTTGCGGAAATGCTGGATTTTGCAGACAAAACACTTGAAGCTCTCGAAGCTCTCTCTTCTTCTTTGTCTTTCACGTCAACAAGCTTATCCGCTAAAACATCTGAAATTTTGGACTTATTGGATCTTGTTGAAACACTTGATCTAGCTGACAATGCACTCTGAGCTCGTTCCACTGTTTGGTGTTCTGCTGCTTGAGGCAAAGCAGTTGGCACTTTTAAATTATTGGATTTTTTTGGTCTTTCAGAAGCATTGGATTTAGATGACATGGCACTCAGTGCCCGTTCCTCTGCAACTTCAACTCCCTCACTTACAGTCACTCCTGACTGATTGGATTGTGCTGATAATGCACTCTGAGCCCGTTCTTCTGTTTGGTCCTGTGCTTCTAAAGGCTCTTCTGTGACCAATTCTGAGACCGCTGATTTCACAGATACATTCGATTTAGAGGACATTGCACTTGCAGATCTCAAATCATCTCTATCTCCAGCTACAATATCATCAGCCATATCAGATATTTTGGATTTCTTGGATTTAGCAGAGTTACTGGATTTTGTTGACAATGCACTTGGTGCTCTTTTCTCTTTGTCTGGTGACTTCTCTGTGCCTTTGCAGGCTTCTTCAGGTGCTGTGCTGCATTCATTTGATGTTTCAGAGGTATGTAATGCTGCTGCAGATAATCGATCATCATCTCCTGCCACCTCTGACATTTTGGACCCTTTAGATCTTACAGAAACATTTGATTTAGCTGATATTGCACTTGATGGTCTTTTCTCCATTTGCTCTATGTCTGACTGATTAGATTTTTCTTCAGATTTAACAGACAAAACACTGGAGGCTCTGTTTTATATTTCCTCCTCCATCTTAGACTTATTTGATTTTAAAGAAGCATTTGATTTGACTGACATAACACTAGGAGCTCGTTCCTTCATTTCTTCTCCTGATTTTGGTGTTGTTTCAGATTTCCTTGATCTTGCAGATGTAGTAGACTTTACTGAAATAACACTTGATGCTCTTTCCTGAACATCTTCTTTTTCCTGTGCTTCGTCTTGGTCTACCTCAACATTTTTGGATGTTCTGGATCTTGTAGAGATATTTGATTTTGATGACACAGAGCTTGGCGATCTCTCCCCTGGTAGCTCTGTTTGAGGAGCTGCTTCAGCTTCAGGTGTGTTTAATTTCACTGAATTTAAAGATTCATCTCCTTGGAAAGATGCTGCTTCTGACATGTCAGACTTTGATTTATGTGAGACATTTGATTTGACAGAAATGCTGCTGGGGGCTCTGTCTTGATCTTCAAGCTCGCTCAGCTCAATTGACATTTTTGATCTTGCAGAAATATTTGATTTTATCGAAATGGAGCTGGGAGCCCTCTCCACTGTTTGATCATCATTTGTCACCGCTTTGATTCCAGATGTGTTTGATGTTCCAGATTTAACACTTGAAGCTTTTTCTTCTATTCTTTCCTCTAATGCCCCATCAGGCACAGACTGTGGCTCTTTAGACTGACTAGATGTAGCGGAAATATTCGATTTAGATGACACAGCACTTACGGCCCTCTCCTCAACATTGTCTTGTAAAGCCTCAACAAAGCCAACATCTGATACTTTTGACCTTACGGACATATTTGATTTAACAGACATAGCACTTGATGTTCTTACTTCAGAGATTTGTCCCTCAGACACATTGTCTGAGATGTCGGTTTTTCTTGATTTGTCAGATCTCTGAGATTTTACTAACATGGCACTGGGTGCTCTTCCATCCTTTTCAAGTACCTCTGAAACATTTGTTCTATTTGATTTTCCAGAGATATTGGATGTTATGGAGATAGCACTCGAGGATCGCTCCTCTATTATTTCACTGTTTGCTCCAGTATACTCAGCGGCATTTTCATTCTCACAAGAGGCTGATAACTCAGACAGTGACTTCACAGAAGTTTTTGATTTGGCTGACAGCGCGCTTAGTGCCCTTTCTTTTTTTTCTTCATCTTGCACATCAGTTTTGTGTTGAATGTCTTCTAGTTGATCAATTGATTCAGAATCCCCTGGAGATGCTAAGTCCATGGTGACCACATTTTTTAATCCAGATGATGCGTTGGGTGAAGCAGATGCTTCAGACCTGCCCTCTTCATCATCTACTTCTGGACTGACCAACTTTCTGGATCTTTTAGACCGTCCTAAAGATGAAGCTTTGCTTGGTGGTCTTGGTGACAAATGTGCAGGAGATGCAGGAGATTTACAGGGTGTAGTAGAACATGGGTTTGGTTCTGCATCTTTGCTCTCCTTATCTTCCTGTTGGCCATGGGATGTTCTCGAGATGCTCAGAGAAAGGTCAACATCTTCATCATCTTGATCCTCCTTCAGTGATGCTAAAATTTGAGAAGAAGAACTCACAACAGATACAGGCCTCTCCTCTTCCTCCACTGGCTGAGTAATCTGAACACTTAACTGATCTTTAGGGAGGTTAGAGGATATGACATCAGGTCTGTTCTCGTCATTTTCAGATACATGAGTGTTCTCAGGCTTGTCTTCTACAGCACTTGTGCTCTTTGTTTTAGGGGACATTGAGCGTACTTCACTTCGACTGTGGCAATGGTTGATGGTACATTGTTCAACGGTGGAGTCACCCTGCTGCCCAAAGGTCCGTTGAATGCAAGTTGCCTTTTCCACTACATGCTCTGTGTACTCCTCACTGGACATTGTGCGTATGCTGTCAGTAGATGCCTTTTTGCGCACTATTCTCCGCGAGGACGCACTTGAGCTTGAAGATCTGATTCTTCTTACTGATCCTTGATCAGGAGGTACAGGATTCTTCCAGATATCATATTCCTGACAGTGAGCACAACAGTGCTGGCAATGAGGCTCCTCAAAGTGTCTCTGGTAACGTTTGGTGCTGTATGTCTCATCTGCTAGATCGCCATTGCCAGCAGAGAGAGAATCCGCTTCTGAGCAGCTCTCTGCACTGCCATGCGAGAGGGAACAAGCATCATCAGCTACAATATGGGATTCATTAAAAGTGCTCTTTGCCTTCTTCACTTCTGTGGACCAGTGCAATGTCTCGTTGTGTAATAGTCGAAAGCGCACTTTCATCTCCATTGACAGGCTTCCGTCTTTGTTGACCAGAACTCGCTTTTCAATGTCATCATCCATCGTATTTTCTCCTGGATGAGGACAAGCACCTCTGTGCCCTGGTGGTAATGAGTTAAGTCCATTGGGAAACAACTTTTCAGATGAGATGAATAGTCTTGCTGATCTGTTGCTTGAATCACACCTTGGATGGATGACACTTCTTTTAGTTTTAAGTCCAAAGTTGACTACAAGTAAGAAAATAAAGTAAATAACTATTACAATAAATATACAAAATCATCATATAATTTTATAGATTTTTTCTTGTTTTCTATTTTAAAAAAATAAGCTGTATAAGAAATCAAGTCTTGGTATAAATTTTAAGTTTATTTTTCTTATTCCAACGGCAAATACTTTTTTCTTGTTTTAAGCATAAGTTTAAATGTAAAACAAATAAATAAATAAATAAATAATACTTTTATAAAATAAAATAAAACTTTACCACACGGGTTAGAAAAATTAAACATAACTGAACATTTATTCTCTTCTGTTTAAAATTTTAGCTTCATGCTAATTTATGTTGTTTTGAGGATGTTTAGTTCATTTTTTCTGTAAAGTAAGATGAAAAATACTTTTTGCAGTGTGACCTACCATTTTTCTTGGCCCCCTTTTCATCACTGCAGACACTAGAGCGTTGCTTTGTGTTCAGTCTTGGAAGTTTGTCATAAGAGTTCTTCCTGAAGCTGTCCAACAGGAGTGGGTGGAAAGGCTCACGTCCCACACAAACCAAAATGCTCGGGCACTGCAGCAGACTTTGCACACTGTCAATCTGAAAAACATGCAAATCATTCGCTACATTACATAGACTGTGCTGCTGGTTGATTACAATATGACAGAATCGAATTGATTGAGATCAGCAATATCTGGCTGAAATTAAATCAGCAGGGATTATTACGACTGCCAAGATCTGATGAAGAAATGTGTTATGATGGATTGAAGCCATACCAATTAAAGGTTAATGGCCATGGGAAGTCAACCCATCTGGTGTATACATTTTCCCACACTAATTTTTAATTATGAAAACAGTGATCTGAAACTGTGTGTGATCCATTATGCAGGGTGTTTTAGGTACATGAGTCAGTACCCATGGGTCAGCAGGTGTACAGACAAATAGGTCACAGGTCAATCAAAATCCTTTGTCCCTAATTATAAAACTATTATGACTCTATATCTATATTTATTTAAAAGAAATCAACATCAACTAGCAAATCAAATAGTATCAGAGTTCATCTGAGGTCAGTTTTTGTGCTAAAAAAGTTATATATTTAAAATACATTTATTTCATACTAAGTATAGTTCAAATCTATTTAACATATTTACTGACATATCGCTCGGGACTTACTGATATAAAATATCTGTTTATATGCTGATATAATAATAATTTGGAGTACTACTTGTGCACAAATGCACAAGCCATGTTAAGCTTAAAATGTTTGCAAAATTTTATGTCACTATTGATGAGGACTGTATGATTTTTGAATAGCATTGGTCTTTAAATGCAAGATATTCAAAGTGTACCTTAAGTATACTTGCAGTAGTTCCACTTTAGCACAATCAAATATACTTCAGTATATCTTTAGTTGGACTTCAGCACTACTTCCGCACAATTAAAGCAGTATAAGTATACCAGTTTAGTATACTAAAAGTATAATTGCAGGGTATTTTAATTAAGTAAATAAATATGTAAATGTATTTGTAGTATACTTAGTATGAAATAAATGCATTTCAAATACATTTTTCACTAGGTTAATGAAGAAATAGCTGTCTTCTTTAAGGCTTTTGGGAAAGAAAAAGCTAAGAAACATGAGTAGTATGTCCAAAAAAACATTTTTAATTGTAGTAATCCAACAACATCTACTGCAGAATCAGGTTCCAAACTCATGAAAGCATAATATACTGTATATATATGGAGTAAAAAAAAAAAAACACATCAACATCACATATCACTCTTTAACACAATACTAACCTTATGTTAAATCCGCATGCTCGGCAGTTTTATATTTTCAAAACTTTTCAATTTTCCAGTGGGTTTGAAGATAATTAATTGGAACTGTAGAGGATGCGAGTATCTCAAACTGTATGTTTTCATGGCATTGACCTGCTTCTGCTGGTTCAAAATAGCTCTGATTTGAGCAAGATTAATAGTTATTCTCTGGATGCTGGTGCATCACTGCTGTGTATTAGTAAAGGAATATCCTGATCATATCTAACAAGAACAGCCAGAAAGATGTATTCAAAGATATTTAAAAAGAGTGTATCAAAGATGAGAATGCTAAAATAATGTTACAAACAGCCTGTACACAGAATGAAAATGTGTATATCACTTGACTAAGATGGTTGTTCAGATTTGTACTGTATTGTGGCATAGATAAATGTCACTCTTTTTTGTAAGAATATTACGGCCTATTTAAATATATATTAACATATTTATTTTAAATATAATATATTTAAATGTATGTGTGTGTGTATGTATATTTTGTTTATATGGTTTTAGTATATCTTCAATTTGACAGGTATTTGGACCTTACTATTCTAATCAATGACCAATAATATATATATATATATTATTTTTTTTCAGAATGCTATTTAAAAAAAATAAAAAAATAAAAAAGAATATGTATTCTTTACAACAAGTAATAGCTGTCGGTTCATTAATAATGGAACATAATTGACAAATGACTTAGTATTAAGGGGGAAATCAGTCACTCTGAACAATTCCCCGTTTTGTGATTTATTTATTCATTTTGACTGACACATTAAAAAGAATTGCTTCACAATTGCTTTTTCCAAACTGTCATTAATAGAGACTACATTTGAAATAAAATTTACATTAAACTGATAAACTTTTTGCAACCATTTTATTTGCAGTCTAGAGCCCTGAAAACTAACTGTATACTAAAATTTGTCTTTCCCAGCAACCGAAGCACAAAACTTTATATCTTCTAAGACACACGAGGGTCATGCTGGATTTTGTTCTTGTTCTCTTACATGTTCAACTTTCAGCCAGTGACAAATAAACCTTTACTCTATTGCTGGTCGAGCTATTTCTGGCATTGTCTCTGTGCCATTCGTAATGTTATCCATGTATAAGTCAGGCCCCTGTGGAGGGGTGTGTGCCACTTTACAGCATGTTTTCTATGGGAAGTACAGGCCTGTGGCAGTGCTAATAGGATGTGCCTGCTCTAGACCCACAGAGGACCAGCAGCGCTGACCAGAGTCAGCAATGACTAGTGAGTCCAGCTCTGATGGACAGGAAATGCTTGGATCGACTCCAGACATTCTGTGGACTCCAAGCCAAGAAGTGTTCCCCTTTTAAAGGGACAGCTAGCACTTTCTCTGCGTACAGTGTGATGCCACCATTAGCACCGTGGCACACTGTGCCGTACCCGTTGCGTGCGAACACTTAGAGACATGTCTTGATTTTGTGGAACAGCCTCTGGTTGCCCCTCGGGGATGTATAAACTCCTAGCCTCTCACCTTTTATCAGGGTTGCCATAGCTTTGTCCCAGAGGGGCTATTTCTTACACTGTCCACCTCTTATCTACCCAAACCACCTGCAGACTGTAATTCTTTATTTTTTCCTCTTCCGTGGTCTGTGGCATTTGCCCTTAAGCGCTAGTGGGAGTGATAGTAACTAAAATGAACTTTACGCTGACTGATCTGCTCAACTAATCTTGTTCTCCGCATTATCAGCACTTCATAAATCAAACAACTCGATTTGTAGCGACTGTCACTTTGTTTGCTTGACTGAAATAACTAATGTACAAAAATCAAATGAAAGAGTTCAAGTTTAGTGGTCCCACAGCTTTGGGACTTTCCAGCTGTCAGATGTGGCGTCACTTACAAATACTTAGCTTCCTGTAAACATGTGTTTTTAACTAAAGTGAGAGCTGTGATTTGCTAGCCTAACTTCTCCAAAGCCTGTTGAATATTTGTATCAGAGCTTCCGGTTTCAGCCACTAGAGGCCTCTGTGTCCTTAGAACATTTGCTGCTTCTGCACAACAGCCGTTCTTACATAATTTGGGTCAATTAATATACATGTAAATAGCTCCATGTACTTTATTTACAATCTGAGACATTTTATAACACTGTCTTAATGTTAGACACAACCAGGTAGACACAAATAAGCGAACCTAAAGACTGACTGACAATATTTACTGTGGACAGGGGCTTCATGGCCTTTTTTTCTTTTTTTTTTAAGTTCTGACTCAGTTTGTCTGAGATACAGACTACAGATACAACTTAGTAGATCCTCTCTTAAGAGTGTGTTAGTCTTGTTGTATAATTTTATTTTAGTGCGCAACCCTTGTTCAAATCAAATGAATCGAGCTAAAAATCAAATCAAAGTCTTGAAGTTTAAAGGTACAGTATGTGCATATTTGTTTACTGGATCTACAGTAGTAGCTATAAAAAAGTAGTTGATATGGTGATTATATCCCCACCTCCACTCCACATTACGTTTAATTCAGTAAAATTTCACTTCCTGTAATTCAACAATCTGTACTGTACTTGTGTACAATTCAACTTCAGACAGAAATGAAAGGGATTCAATTAATAAATTCTGAAGCCGAGTACATTTCTGCCAAAGCAAACATTTAATTTCCTCTATAGTAACTGTGAACATTAATAAATTAATAATTAAACACACACACACAAACAACAACAACAACAACACTGTGAAATATAAGAAGATTAAAGGTTTTATATATTAATATATTTTAAATGTAATTTATTCCTGTGATGGCAAAGCTGAATTTTCAGCATCATTACTCCAGTCTTCAGTGTCACATGATCCTTCAGAAATCATTCTAATATGCTGATTTGCTACTGAAGAAATATTATTATCAAACACTATTATGTTGACAGATAAAAAGTTGAACTGCTTAATATATATATATATATTTCAGGATTCTTTAATGAATAGAAATAAAAAAGCAGCATTTGTCTGAAATAGAAATATTTATATATTTAATGCACCCTTGCTGAATAATAGAGTTAATTTCTAAATGAAATCTTACTGACCTCAAACTTTTGAATGTTAGTGTATATTCCCAGAAGAGACTGACCTTGTGGCCTTCCAGTGTGTAGAGCTTCCTGATGAGACACTGCATGAGTTCAGAGACCTCGTCCATGAAGAGCACCAGACTACGCAGGCTCCTGCGGTGCAGCACGATGGTCCTCCGGACAGAGGGGTCGCTGTTTTTCACAAGTACAATCTTCCTGGAGTGCCTGTGATGATGGTGATGGTGGTGGTGGTGGTGATCTTCAACCTGCCCAGGAGCTTCCTCAGGTCGAGTGGGCCTCCTGACTGTATACTGCTGAGAGTGTGGATGTGTCTGGAAATGATACCATGGGTTCGAGTAAGCTCCTGTGGCCTCTGAAGCCATCGCCTTGGCCTGCTGGTGATCGGCACAGAGATAGCATCCATGATCCTCCAGCGACTCCAGTCTAGTCGAGCCGGATGAGCCTCTGAAGGATGCTGAGGAGCAGTGTCCATGGGGGAAAGGGGTCTTGAGAGATGGGTCGTCCGTGATGGTGTCAAAGCATTGAAAGCTTTGCTTGTGAGAGGCCATTTTAACTTCATCCAACGGCCTGTGGTAGATGTCAGTTGACTATAGGTTTAATCAGATGATAAAGGGACCACAGGAGAACATAGCAGGGCTATACTCTCTGGCCTAGCACACTCATTCATCCTCTCCTTCCACTCTGTAAAAGACAAAAGCATAAAACACATGCCCAGGTTAATATCACTAACAATGCATTAAGTAATTCTGCGTCAAGCCCATTAGGTTGTCAAGCCCAGGGAACATTAGAGCAATGATGCAAATTGGACAGAAATGCAACTGAAATGGTTAAGGCCCATGAAACAAATGTGCAAGTATGAACTACGTAAGAATGTGGGCTGTATCTGGAATTTAAAATGCAATTTAAACCTGGAACAAACAAGTTTTTCAGATTCAAGAATAAAGTAAAAGTAAACAAAAATGTTATGTAAACTGAATAAGAAACTTTATAAGAAAAAGATTCTGCACTATTTCTAGGTGATTTAATTAATAACTATGCATATTTCAGATGTTCTCACTTCCACTGGTGCTCTTTGGATAACATGATCATCATGATGTCTTACAAGTAAATACTTAAGAAATTCTGGAATTTATGTTGATTTCATTCAGCTATATTACTCTCGTTTTTAGAATAAAAGTATATAATAAAATATCTAAAACAATATAGAAAAGAAAAATATTTACATGAATAAAAATGCTTTATAAAATTGCAAAATTCAAACATTTTTACTACAAATCTGAGACTTGGACCCCATTTTATCAGAATCAGAATCAGAAAGAGCTTTATTGCCAAGTATGTTTGCACATATTCACATGCGCTTGCGGAGGAATGTAAACACTCACGAGAATGAACGAGTGAAACTCCCGCGGCGAATAGAACGGCTTACAGTTAATGAAAAGCGCTTCTAGATCGGAACAGTACATCTTCTTTAACGCTGTAACATCTGTACAACACCTTTCGTTGATGTAAAAACATGTCCCGCCACCGCGCGATTTCCCCGTTGATTCTGCGTCGCGGTCTGCTCTAAACAACTGAAAGCCAGGCAGTTGTAGCGCGCTGTCCGGAATGGCGTCATTCAGCCAGGTTTCCGTGAAACACAGAGCAGCAGAGTGTGAAAAATCCTTATTTGTCCGGGAGAGCAGAAGAAGTTCGTCCGTTTTGTTGGATAGAGAGCGGAGATTCACCAGATGGATGCTAGGCAGAAATATTAAGAGAATATTTCTTGTGTAAAGACAATCCTGATAAACTTGGGCATAAACTAATAAGCTTAAACAAGAGGATAAACTCACAAGCTTAAAAAAGACTGAATGCTTTTAACTCGATCCTGTTCTTAACGGGATTTAAAATTCTCTGCTAAGTGATCCAAACACAATATTGGAACATTTGCACTGTCATGAAATGAAGAGTTTTTGGATTAATAATTGATACTTTATATTTAAATTAAAAAAAATTTGTACCTGAACCCACTTTTATCCCACTTTTCCTACCAGAATCTCATTAAAGTCTTTTCTCAATCACTTCCATGCACAGTCAAGTTTCTTTACATAAGTACCTTTAGAACTGAAAAGGGCACAGAGTCTAAGTGCTTTATGCCCATTGCAACTATTAAAACTCAAGTATCTGTAGCGTTGACGTCAAACCAAAGCTAAAACAAAAACAACAAAAAAATCCAGATTTAACACGTGACCTTAAACAGGTACATCTGCAGGAATCCCACTGGCACATCATGACAGTACATTTGTGCCTGGCACACGCTACAGCTAAGGGAGCATTACTGAGCTCAAGACACAGAAATGATGGACAGATATCAGAGACTAAGCAGGGATAAAAAGAGCAGACTTCGCCTGAATTAGACTAAAGAGCTTATCTACAAGTGCAGGGAGAAAGTGGAAGCAACATGTGACAGGATGAAGCTGTAGTGGAAGCCTATTGTTATTTTTGATTCAAGTACAAATGTGAAAATTAAATATTACCAAGTTGTGTGATTTAAGAAAGCAACGTTATGAAAGTCAGAAACAGAAAGACTTGATTTGTTCAAAGAAAGGGTAGAACTCTAAATCAGTGAAATCTAACACAAAACCATTAATATATATTCTGATATTCTTATATTCTGATCCACATATACATTTTTTTTAAACAAACTGAAAAGAAGACCATGATCTCTTAAAAAATCAAATCCTCAGTTCCAGCTCTCTTTTTCTACTCAAGCTATCAGAACAAAAACAGGGAAATGACACAGCCTGAGAAGTTTATTGCATAACAGGACCAACTCGGACTCAAGTCTTGCAAAGCACATAATAATGCCTAATATACACTACCATTAAAAACTATTTGGGGTCAGTACGATTTCTGTAAAGAATGCAGTACTTTTATTCAGCAAGGATGCATGAAGTTGATCAAAAAGGACAGCAAAAGATTTCTATTTCAAATAAATGTTTTTCTTTTGAACTTTGTTCATCAAAGAAACCTGACAAAAAACATTACAGTTTCCACAAAAAATATTAACTGTTAATTAAACTGTTTTCAACATTGATAATGAGAAGAGTTTCTTGAGCAGCCAATCAGTATTTTAGAATCATGAAAGATCGTGACACTGAAAACTGGAATAATGGCAGATGAAAATTCAGCTTTGCCATTACAGGGATAAATTAAATTTGGGAATTAGAATAAATGCAGCCTCGGTGAGCATAAGAGTCTATTAAAATATATATACAAGAAAATCAACATTCAATGGTAGTTGAATCAATATAGAGCCCCGTCTCCACCGCAGAAACTTTACCCAGGAACTAGGGACTTTGGGCCGGTACTTGGTGTGTTTCCACCGCAGGAACCAGGATCTAAATAAAGTTCCAGGTAAAAAATTGCCCCTCAGAAAGTCCCTGCTCGTGAGGTAGTACTTTTTCAAAGGTCCGGAACTTTCGGGGGCGGAAAGTTTTTTTTTTACTGTAGATTTGACTAAACATGCTGATTGGTTGAGTTCACGCAGCTGTTCATATCGATATCGGAATTATATCGTATCGACCGAAATTAAGAAATATATCGTGATATCAATTTTGGCCATATCGTCCAGCCCTACCGTCGTCCCGTCCGCGGGAGTTCACCCGAACTCGCAAAGTCTGAACTACCGAGGATGCAAGTCCGAAATTTGCGTAGCCTACTTGGTATTGAGAAACGCGTGCAGACCTATACATCACCAGACTATTTGTCTATTCTTCACGGTACTTTAGACCGCAATGGAAACGCAAACAGCAACAGGTCTGGGGGGGGGGTTCCTAGGACAAATTGTTCCAGGTAATTTCGGTGGAAAAGTGGCTTAGGTTATCAAAAACTAGGACACAATGGGAAAAAAGTACATATGTGCAAAATGATATAGTGAACAAAATGTCCTATGATCAATGTCATAATTCCAGGATAGCAAAAATTACTTTAAGAAGTTACATTTGAAGTATCACTGATGTAATTCAGTGTCACTGATGTGATTCAGATTACAAAATGTGGAACTAGGAAAACTGAATCTGGCAATCTGCATCCTTCTTTCTGGAAAAAAAAGATGTTCTAATAAATTACCCCGAGGCCTGTTCCAATATCTGCTTTTGATGAGAACATTTGAAGAAAAGGAAAGTTTTTTTTTTACTGTAGATTTGACTAAACATGCTGATTGGTTGAGTTCACGCAGCGTTGTATTTCAACCACCATTTATTTGGATAATTTTCAAAATATTACTGTTATTGTGTCATGAATTGTAGTTTTAAAAGTATTTCAGGCGAGAATGTAGTTGTTTAAAACTCAAATCTGCGGGGTTATTTATAAAGACAGTACCTATTTAAAAATGTGCTTCGCCGATTTCGGAGACGTGAGCTCCACGCGATCAGCGGGCTCTCAGTTCTCATGTTTCCCGACGAGAGCAGCAACAGCAAAGCCATCAACTCGGCTAGTCCTTCTGACATTTGCCGCTGGCTCTGATGTCTCTTTAGTGGTTAGAGTAGCCAAGGCGAGTTGACGGACGTTATCAAGTATACTGCTGTTTGCAGAATTACCGTCGTCTAGGGCTGGACAATAATTCAATATCAACATGTATCACGATATAATTTTTTTCAATAACGGTGATATGATTTTTAAACACATTTCCGATTATCAATTATGTTACCTAAAACAAGTAAATTCTTGTGATACAGAGGATCTGTAAGCTCAAAACAGCATATGAAAAAGATGTTAAACAAGCCTGAGCTAAGGACGTTTTAAACATCATGAATATCCACAGAACATTGTAAATGCAGGCAGAAGTTTTCAACTCTGACTGGCACAATACTTTCAATGCATCCCAGATAACTGCAATGATGTTTCTCATTATACTCCAGTATTATTGCATGCACCTGTGTTGATATCCTTGTAATCACATAATTCAGATCTACTGAATATCAAGACCATCAAAAACACCAACTGAAGCTCAAAAACTGGAGACAATTGTTACTGTTACCATAGAAATATTCTAAACCAATGAGGTTTAGCCAAGGTCAAGGTAATGACTCTGAAAGCACCCTTGATGGTTTCAACTAACTGCAATCTAAAAGATCCAGGACATTCTCCAATGTAAACTCAAACTGTCCTTTACAAAGGACTGCAAAATACTCACCATGATAAGAACCATGATCTGAATGTTGAGAAAACCAAGAGCTCAGAAAAGCATCTTCTGAGTTTCCACACAATGAGAGTTGAGAAGGAGCAGAAGCTGCTATGAACTGCCAGCTGAAAAGCACTTGTCCCACTGGGGGCCTACCTGCTAATCGGTCCTTGGGAAGCTAAGGATAGAACGAAAAGCCTTCTTAATCACTCTGAGACTGCATCAGAATCTGCTGAGCCTTTGTACACATGACTAGAACTTGGCCATTGCATAAAAGAGCAGACAAACTTAGCACATTGTCAGTGAAAGACCCTCGAGGACACTTATAGTTGATAGCATATGGTTACACAGAACAAATAAATAAAGCTTAAGCAGCCTCAGTATGTGATGGATAAACATTCAGCTGAATGCTGGAGTCTTACCTAATCAAACTGTTCAGAAGACACAATGTAGTTAATGTATTTGATTGTTAAAATTCTAACCAATATAAGCTGATAATTTGCTGCTAAATGAATGGCATGCTATTTTGTATAGAAGACAAATTAAAAAACACTTAAAACTAGAATCAGTTTTTAATGTTACAAGTGATTGCACTTAATAAGCATCATTATATTATAATGTACATTATAAAAAAATGGATATTCATTTTGGGGTTTGCTGAAGATTACATTTAACAGTGTTATTAAATTATTGGTGTTTTTAAAGATTAACTTAGGTTGAATGTTAAATTATGGAAAAGGTATTCTAAATGTAAAAATAGAGGACATGAGCACGAACAAAGTAATATTCAATAGTGATAGATAAATTAAAAAGTCTCCAATATTGGCCAATAACTTCAAAATTCTGAGGTCAGTATGATTTTTTAATGTTTTTTTTTTTTAAGTATCTTATGCTCACCAAGGTTCCCTTTATTTGATCAAAAGTACAGTTAAAATATTAATATTGTGAAATACAATATTATTACAATTTAAAAGAACTGATTTCAATATATTTTAAAATGTAATTTATTTTTGTGATGGCAAAGGTGAATTTTCAGCATCATTACTCCAGTTTTCAGTGTTCACTGATCCTTCAGAAAGCATTCTAATATGCTGATTTGATGCTTAAGAAACATTTATTTTTATCATTGTTGAAAAGTTTATTAACTGCTTAATAGTTTTGTGGGAACTGTGATACATTTTTTTCAGGATTCTTTGATGAATAGAAAGTTCAAAAGAACAGCATTTACTTGAAATAGATATTTTTGTAACGTTATAAATGTCTTTACTGTTACTTTCAGCATAAAACTAATAAATTCTGTCAAAAACAAAAATATCTTTCTGACCCCAGACTTTTGAATGGTAGTGTAAAGACTGCATCTTGCTACTGGTACTGATAATAAGTTAGATTACCATGGATGGAGTGAAAAGTAATTATTTTGGTTACTAAATCCAAAATTTCTGTCTCTGTCAGTCAGTCGGACATCTATAGTACCTTATCGCTAAGAACAGAGCTCAGGAGGGTATCTGGGATGATCCAGTTAACTTGATGGGTGGCCCAGATGGAAATGGATTAATGGCTCTTATTCAGCAGTAATTAGAACAATGCATATCACATTGCTGTCCTAAGGCCACGGTTCTGATCTGAACCAGCATTATTTTCATCAAGGCTCTGCCGGCAATGACAAATTCAATTGATCATCTACATAAAGCTAAGAATCTAATACATAAAATCACAAGTCTTTTGCACAGTGCCGATTCAAGCCCACTGGCACACGAAGAGCACAAATCAGCTCTTTTGATTGCTCAATCAAGTCAATTTTTAGAAATTTTGTGACTTAACTTTTCTCTTAGAGTAAAAATACTTTAAAGTTTGCTTGTATATTATTCACATATATCCTGAACACAGGCTGTTAAGACTTCTGGGAATCAGCGCCAGCGGTAGGAAACAGCTTGTTGCTGAATAATGGCCACAAACAAAAAGCTAACTACTCAAGGCTAGTCACCTGCTAATGTCACTCTTATCAGAAACTGCAGCTTGTAAAGATATCCCTATCCCGGTTACAACATATTTTCTGGAAATTGCAAGGGTAGAGATGCTTATTCATCCGAGAGAGCGTCTTTCTACGAATGCACTAAGGGTGAACTTGCGGTCTTGCCATCTGTCTGTGTGTCATAAGAGGCTTGGCTGAACGGATGGGTGAGTGGGGACATAAGATTGTTTTTCTCCTGAGTCATGTGCCGTAAGACCCCTGTAGAGTTCACACCCCGGCCTCCTCCCTCTGGGTCTTTCCTGAGTTAAAGAACCTTCCTAAAGATGTGGAGCCAGAATGCAAATCGCTGCAAGATTTCCAAGAGAACATAACAGATTTCTGGACATAAAAGATGGCAACTAAGAAATATAAAAGACTAACAACAAATAGTTGTTTTTTCGACAAAATATAAAGGTTGTTAAAAAGACGATCTTCTGAGCATGAATATATAAAGGTAGGATGCCGTAACCGAACCTAGAGGTTATAATAAATTATCATTACTCTTAGCAGGACTCCTTTTGTCTGGGCCACACGTGAGCTCTGACATCTCGGCTTAGCTGCTGCTTCCTGCATGTCAGGCCTCATTACTGCAGAACCTGCTTTGATACAAGCTGTAGCTGTTTGACTATTTAGTCTTTAAGGCTACATCTATATAACATCAAGTAAAATGTTATTCTTGAAAGACAAAATTAAACTCTTAAAGCAAACACAGGTTATCATATGGCTTCCGTAAACGTAGAGCATACAAGTCAAACAGACTACGTTTATTATGCATTACTTGTTTTTGCATATTTTTGAATCTCTAGTCAACCTTGAAGTATTGATACTTCATCGAAAGGAGCATCCATCTGGCACAGGCTTCAAAATGTTCTGTTTTGTTCAGCAAAGAAGAAAGAAACTTACAGAAACATACAGACATGAATGTAAGCAAAGAGAATTTTCATTTTTGAGCCTATACAGAAAACGGCATTAAAGTTGGCATGAAATGAAAATGAATCTGTTTTTAAATGCATGGTATTGATCTTGTTTGAACAATTCATGTTTTGACCTCGTAATTTTTTATCAAAACGTCATTAACTAGATTTTCCGGTGAAACGACAGACTTCTCTCTGGTGACGTATGCACAACTTCTCCAATCATTTAATCCACTTAAACCCTGCTGCAAGCCCACATCTCAAATCCGATCAACAACCTGCCTTCTTCAACAATCCGTTACACTCGGAAGTACATCACAATATGGAAGAAAAGATCTGATGCAATAATAGATGGGGTTTTACTGTAGGCTTGTTTATACAAGAAAACGAGAGAAAAAATGGGGTATGGCAAAGAGGAATGTGAGCATCACAAAAGAGGGCTTTGTGAACATGAGACACTTTATCAAATGCTAATTTCACTATTTTTCCATAATCAACCTCTCTTGCATAAATAAGCAGCTGAATTAATTCTGACACATATGCAAGGTTGCATTCACACCTATTTGCTTAGGAGCATCTTTACCAGTACATGTATTAATATGCCACATGACTCTTTGGACTCCTTTACACCAACAAGGGGTCAAAGTTTTACTGGTTAGCATAGACTATAGGCCTAGTTAGCACCTGCCGGTTGATGTTGTACAGTAATCATTTGACAGCAACAAAAAGCATCTTTCTCCAATTTGACCGTTCAGAATTAACGGTTTATTTTTTGCAAGCAACTTTAAAAGTGCAAAGCTTACTTTATAATAGCTGAATGTCTTTGTTTAGTTAGAAATACATGTCTCATTTGATGCTGATAGCCTCATGGGCAGAGTGCCGACATATAGTGCTGTTGCGCCCCAGTTCGAGTCCCGGTTCGCATACCTTTTCTGATTGCACCCTCCCTCTCTCACTTTGCTTGCTGTCTATATATACTGTCCTATCACAATAAAGACAAAAATGATCAAAATAAATCTTAAGGGAAAAAAAGAAAAAAGAAACGCATCTCACAATTCTGAGAAATTCTGAGAAAAAGTCAGAATCGTGAGATATAAATTCAGAATTCTTCAGAATTGCACCTTTTTTTGGAAATTCTGAGTTTACATCTTATAATTCTGAGTTTATATCTTATAATCCTGACATTTTTTCTCTGAATCCGAGTATACATTTCGCAATTATGACTTTTTTTCTCAAAATTCATAGTGAACACTGCAATTGTTTTTTAGACTTTTTCTCACAATTCCAACTTTTTTTTTTCTCTCAGATTTGCAATTCTGACTTTATATGTAGCAATTCTGAATGTCAGAGTTGTGAGATATAGACTCGAGTCAGAATTGTGAGAAAAAAGTCAGAATTGTGAGGGGGGGGGACCACAAAAAATACCTTTTTTTTTATCCCGTGGCATTCATACAGGTTCAGTTCACATAGATACTTCACTAAAATAACAGAACTATGTTCTAAACTTCACGTTTGTCATTTAGAATAAAATTCAAGTACATTTGTGCATTTTTAAATACTTTTTTGCAATAAACATGCAGTAACGTACTTACATATTGGTCACAAAATCAAAGGCCCTCAAAAACCAGTCACACCAGACACATCTGCGCTATCTGCAAGGTTCCATTTGTTAAAATTTAAAGCATTTATTAATCTACATTAAACGGATAGTTCACCCAAAAATGAAAACTCTGTTGTTAATAACCCTCATGTTAATCCAAACCTATAAGACCTTTGTTCATCTTTGAAACACAAATTAAGATATTTTTTATGAAATCCAAGCACTTTCTGACCCTCCATAGTTAGCAACGCAACTGACACATTCAAGGCCCAGAAAGGTAGTAAGGACATCGAAAAATAGTCCATGTGACATCAGTGGTTCAACCTTAATCTTATGAAGCTACAAGAATACTTTTTGTGCACAAAGCAAACATATCAACTTTATTCAACAATTTCTTTTCTTCGTTCACGACAGTATCACGATGCATGCGTGTGGTGCTGCTGTCGTAGAACCTGGATGCGCTGCGCCTTGTTTACAAGCAGAGGAAGGCACACGCACAAGTCGTGGTTCTCTCGTGAATAAGCGTCGAAGTCTGACACAGAAGAGAAGAAATTGTTGAATAAAGTCGTTATTTTTGTTTTCTTTGCGCACAATGTCAGCAGCACCACACGCATGCATCGTGATACTGTCGTGAACATGTCGAAGACTGACATGGAAGAAAATACATTTTTGAATGAAGTTGATATTTTTGTTTTCTTTGCGCACAAAAAGTATTCTCGTAGCTTCATAAAATTATGGTTGAACCACTGATGTCACATGGACTGTTTTAACAATGTCCTTACTACCTTTCTGGGCCTTGAACTTTTCAGTTGCGTTGCTGTCTATGCAGGGTCAGAAAACATTTCAAGTTGTATATATTAACAATTTGTTACTGGCAAATATCAATTAACAATGAGCAATATGATATATAATAAATTAAAATTAGCCTAAAAATATTGTTCAGGGTTTGATTGTGATACCTTTATACCTCAATATCGTCCTTGCTTATAGGCTACTGTATGATGATCCATGAACACTATAGTGTACATCCTGTTATGCACCTGTCAAGACGTGTCATGACAAACTGTCACTGGCACGATGACTCATTTCCATGATTTTCATTTGAAGTGAAGTCTTAAGGAAACAGATCTGACTATCCACCAGGAAAAGATGCCTTGCGAACTCATAAACAACATCGCTCCAAAATGTTTGCGCACATGAGGGGAAATGATATTACTCTGTGCAGTGGCCAAGGTCAGCCGCTACTGATCCTCCCCGTTGTCACATTGTAAACACATGGGATCAAGGCATTGGAAATTCTCTTTTGTCAGAATAACATATTTGAGGATAAACGCAATGATTTTCAGTATTGCTGTTGTTACTCTGGCGGAGAGCACGAGTTCAGAGGTGCTATGAGCTTTTGTTGTTTTCACAGGCAAAATGCTTGAATAATGACGTCGATCACTTATACTTTCTTACTCATGTGATTTGTCTACAAAGCAGGTATAAAGTCCACCCCAGACGTAACAGGACGAAACAGATTAAAACATCTCTCATCGTAATCATTACTGTGGTTTCAGGAAATTAGTCGAGTAAACACAGACACAATAGTTAGTGACTTCAAACAAGATGTTAGTGGTCTTTGGGGCCTATGATGGGTCACAAGCATAAAAACTTCTCAAGAAAAAAATAGTTCTTGAGCTGTCAAACCTAACAAACATTTACAAACACAGAGGTAATGCTGACATTTTCATTCTCAGAGAACCATGATTGTCTAGCATCTCTGAAAGTAGTCCTCTTTTGGATTTTATGATTCATAAGATGATTAAATCAGTGGCTTAATGCGTTTTCGCAGTTCATATAGGTCATAGATCACTGGAACAAAAAATTCCAGAGTATTGGGCTGTCACCAAAAACTCTTTCCAGCAGCAGGACAGGAAATGACGTGACTTTTTACACAGACTAAATGAAAGATCCACATTGCAATTAGGAAGCACAATAGGAACATCCTCCTCCACATTGGGGTTAAGAGTTATGACACTCCTGGGAGCTCCTGTGCTTTACAAAAACAAGCCTGTAGAGTTTGCAGCCTACTCACACTGACCCTGGTAGGATGTCCACAGTATGATGATCTGTATCAGCAAAGGATTCAGTGAGTCTGACTCCGGGACACTGATTACACCTACAATACATGTCAGCCCTGTATGGGAGTTGTGGGTCAGAAGTAAGAAAGAACCTGACACAGATGTCCCATAAATTGCTGAAACTATTCTTATAACTTTGTGTTTTGTCAGAATGCTTTATGGGTTAATAATGCACTGACAAACCTGTGCCTTGACTTTTTAGTTATAAAAATATTATTTATTCTGAAAATTAAAAAAGCTGTGGAAAAGCACTTTGAAGGTTAATGGATTGGTTCACTTCCAGAATACAAATTTCCTGATAATTTACTCACCCCCATGTCATCCAAGATAAGATAAGACCCTTATCCCTCGGCTGGGATCGTGTAGAGCCCTTTGAAGCTGCATTGAAACTGCAATTTGGGCCTTCAACCTGTTGGCCATCGTTGAAGTCCACTACATGGAGAAAAATCCTGGAATGTTTTCCTCCAAAAACGTAATTTCTTTGCGACTGAAGAAAGAAAGAACATCTTGGATGACATGGGGGTGAGTAAATTATCAGGAAATTTTTATCCTGGAAGTGAAATTATCCTTGACGGTTTAGAGTTACAAGGGTATTTGTTTTGGGATCAGTAAAATAATCAGCAAGGATACATTAAATTGATCAAAAGTTAACAGTAGAAACATTTATAATGTAACAAAAGTTCTATTTCAAATACATGCTGTTTTTTTTAACTTTCTATTCATTAGAGAATCCTGAAAAAAAAATCATATTAAGCAGCAGAGCCGTTTTCAACATTTATAATAATAATAATAAACATTTCTTTCAGCAAATCAGCATATTAGAAGGATTTCTGAAGGATCATGTGACACTGAAGACTGGAGTAATGACTGCTGAATATTCAGCTTTGCCAACACTGTATTAAAATAGAAACAGTTATTTTAAATTGTAATAATATTTAACAATATGACTGCTTTTACTGTATTTTGATAAATGCAGACTTCATGAGCATAAGAGGTTTCCATCAAAAACATAAAAAATTACCTATATATATTACTTATATATTTTTTCCCCACCATGTTCTGATATGTTGTCAAGCCTTTTGAACAGTTTCATTACTTGTGATATATATATTTTTTAATTATCGAGCTGTTTCATATATTTAAAACATTAAATTTCACATTACACAATTAGTATGCATAGCGAAAGTATCCTGACAATGCGGAGCGGGAGGAGACAAGGCGTAAAACGTTGATATTGGAATCGCTTACCTCTGAGAAGGAAAATGAGGAAGCTGTATTCCCTCTCCCATGGTTGGCAGTGGAACTCCAGCCTCATTTTCTCAGTTAATGGCACCTTTCAGTATCTGCAGTAAACAGGTGCTGGACTCAACACGGCTGGCGTATTCACACGCAGGTACAGGTGGGTGGCCGTTGGCTGCTTGCAACATCCCTCAAGTTTTCCAGGGGTTCCCATCTGTACCCATGCGCTGGCTCCACCACATGGCACAGGGCCCTGGGCCCGGTCTGGTCCATTCTTTAGCTGGCCTTGCACCACGCCTGCACCACATCTGCTTGCCGAGTCTGTTGTTCTACCACAATGAGCAGGAATGCAGGAGAACAGCTAGACCTATAATCCCCAGCCACCAGTAATGGATGCCAAATATGAATAGTAAGCAGGTTATTATTCTTCTCCATCCACATGCTGGTATGTGCAGTGACCATATTGACAGACACAGACTCCTGTTCCGTTTGGAAGGTTTGGCCATGAAGCTGTGACATACCATAGTGATTATGTAGGTAGACTAATATGAGACATTAGTTCTGTAAATGAACAAGGTCACTGTCATTGTTCCCCCTTTAACTTTACAGCTGACTTATATGAGACATCATATATGTTGATTTGAATAGTTAGGTTATTGTAGTAAGTTATTGTCATTACGTTATTATTTATTCAAGCTATTGCAACTTTTAATATCTCACAATTTTGACTATATTAATTTGCAGCTTTATAATTTTGACTTTATATCTCACAATTGCAACATTATTTCTAATTATTGCAACAGTATCTCACAATTACAACTTCACTTCTCATAATTGTGACTTTAAATCACACAATTTTAACTTTATCTCATAACTGCAACTGTAAATCATGATTGCAACTTTATTTCTCATAACTGTGACCTAATATTTTACAATGTGAGTTTATTTCTCATAACTGTGATGTAATATTTCACAAGGTAAATTTGTGTCTCATAACTGTGACATATTTCAAAAGGTGAATTTGTATCTCATAACTGACTTAATATTTCACAATGTGAATTTATATCTCACAATTGTGACTTAATATTTCATGATGTGACTATATCTCATAACTGCAACTTTATTTCTCATCTCACAATTATGACAATTTTAACTTTATATCTCACAGTTGCAATCTCTTTATCTAATCTCTTTATTGCGTCTTAATATTTTACAATGTGAATTTATATCCCATATTTGTGACTTAATATTTCACAAAGTGGATTTATTTCTCATAATTGTGACTAATATATCATGATGTGATTGCAATAATTGTGATCATTTTAATTTTATATCTCAGAGTTGCAATTTCATTCTCAAATTTCAATTTCCGATCTCATTATTGTGATTTAATATTTTACAATGTCAATTTATTTCTTGTAATTAACTTTATATCTCACACTTGAAATATCATAATTGCAACTACGTATATCTTACAGTTGTAATACTGTTATTTTAAAATTTATCTCAGATTTACCTTTTTTCTTTTTTACTTTAAGGCGGGCTTCCAGGGATTATTATTTTAATGTAAAAACTTTTCTTTTTTTCATAAATAATTGTTATTTATATAATTTATATATATTTAATTTAACAGTGAACAGTAGCAGGAAATAACTGTGATAATAGCAGCATGTGCTAGAATCTCAATAATTATCTGTCTGCATTACAGTCATAACTGTAACTGTATGAATACTACGCTGGCATAAATAAATTATGCAGTTGCATTTTTTTTTACATTCTCAGCCAAAGAAAATACAAATAACCATAATGTTGACTTGAATAATGCAATGTGTAATAAATTTTTTTATAAACGACTTTGCATCTGCCTGCATTAATTTGCAAAGTAAAAATCAAAGTATTTTATTGTTTAATCTTGAAAAGCCTTGCAACTTTACAGTGTACAGTATGTGCTGTCTAACTCATTTTAGCATATGGGCTGACGTTATCAGGTGGCTTTTTTCCACACCCAGTCAGGCTTATGATCAGAGCTCGAGCCAGTATGTCTCAGACAGGGGCGTCAATATGCACGACCTCCTCTCCCTCAGGACACTTAATACTTTACCCAGATGTGCTCAGCAAGGTCATACACACGCAGTGTCACACCATCAGATAGCCGCTGTGAGGAAGATGGCGCGTGCTGGAGCACTCTCTTGCATATTTGCCCGGCGATGTGACGTCACTGCTGGGGAAACAGGAAACAGTTGAGACTACCTGACATCCACATTCCACAGAGCTGACCTGAGAATGGAGCCGATCCCGGGAGCAATCAGAGAGAAAAAAACAAGAAGAGCCCATTAAAAAGGGGAAATCTGTTAACTTAAATTATATACCTTTGAAGCATAAATGTCTTAAAGGGTTGTCGTGAGACGGATGCAAATTCAAACGTGAATTTGAAGTTGTAATGCTGTAAGAAATTGTGAAAAGAACAGTTTGATAAACAGTGTATACCACACATTTGACAAGTTATTATAGTCAAGTTGACTGTTTGCATATTTTTAATTGAATCAAGAATGCATGCATGACCTCATTTTACAAATAACAATTCACATAACATTCTGCACATTAATGTAATTCCCAGGCACTGTATTGAGCTAGCCAACACTCTGGCCTATTTAAGGAACATGGAAATAGAGGCCATTCTGTGGGTGACACTGAGTGCAGTGTATTCTTAGTATGTTGCATGGAGAATTATTCAAGTTTCACAAAGGAAAAGATCGTAGCAGATGAGTTGATTGTTTGCCCTGGTTTCCTGAAAGTCAGCAGTCTCCACAGTGACTACAATGGGCCGCAATGTTTATGAAAAGTCTTGGTGAAAACCCTAAAGCAGGCTTAGTCATGGTCACAGTATAAACTTATATCTTATGTTTAATTAATTTAATGTATCAAGTGAAATATAATTTAAATATTGGACAATATTTTGAAATATGCCCAGAAAAGATCAATTTACATAACTGCTACACAACTGTTTTATCTGAAAGAATAAGCACACCCATCTAAACTCTCTTTTTAAGTCTTATTTTAATGAGGTTAATGTGTCCAGTGAAATATAATTAAAATACATGATAATATTTTGAAATATAGCCTATCCAGTAACGATCAAGCTACTTTATCCAACGAGTGCTACATCGCTGTTTTAGCTGAAAGAATAATCAAACACGCTCATTTAAATTCTCCGACTTATTTTTAATTAGGTTAATGTGCCTAATGAAATATGATTAAAACAGTGGATAATATTTTGAAAGATAGTCCAGTAAGGATGTTTACCTGAGAGACAATGATTAAACGCTCTCACGCACATGGTCCTTTCTCTCGTTTGGAATTCGAATGAATCGTTTCAGTGGAAACTAAAGTCCGACTCATTCTAGTGACTCGATTCACTCTAAACGTTTCTCTCTTTGTAGTGGTGGAAAGTCGAGTCTAGACTACTTTTTGGGCGAATTATGATGAACAGATTAAAAAATGATTCTCTAATTCATGTCCCTGTATTATTGTGTACTCGTTTATCTAAAATAATGGTGTTTTTCTTGCATTTGCCTGTTCAAGATACTGTGACCCTAACTGAGATATTAGCCTGTTTATTATTATTACTGGATTGTTAATATTTTTAGTTCATATTTTGTAATATAATTACTAATAAAGCCTAAATTTTGTATAAATATGTCTTTTAGTCTGTTTACATGAAGTATACATACAATGTGTAACTGAATATTTGATTGATTAAAATACACATTGAACACCACCTCTGTCCTTTAGAGTAAGCACACAACACGGCCAAATAAATGTATTGTTTAAGCCTGACAGAAATCAACATTTTAAAATTTTAGTTAATATTTTGTAATATAATTACTAATAAAGCCTAAATTTTGTATAAATATGTCTTTTAGTCTGTTTACATGTTTACATGAAGTATACATACAATGTGTAACTGAATATTTGATTGATTAAAATACACATTGAACACCACCTCTGTCCTTTAGAGTAAGCACACAACACGGCCAAATAAATGTATTGTTTAAGCCTGACAGAAATCAACATTTTAAAATGTATGTAAACATACTGATGTTGAATTTTGTGTTTTACCATGACACAATGCCCTTCCCCAAGGCCAGTGGAATAGGTTGTATTGGGCCCACTTACTCTGAACCTAGAGGTGTCTGGGTCATAAGCCACAATTCAAGCCTCGGCCTGGGGCTGGTGGCCCCAATCACCCCCTCTCTCCCAAACCTTAAGCATTCACTCACAGGCTGTTAATAACAACCTCACTTGTGAAAAGAAATTGGAGTCACATGATGAATGTCCCTTGACTGAAACGTTTCTTAAAAACGAATACGACGCCTCAACTCACATCATAACCACAAGCTACTAGCACTTGTCTTTGGAGCCAGTGACAGAGACAGATTAAGAAAATCTGTGCTGAGCCCGGTGTGTGGCCAAACCAGAGGAGGGTCAAATCGAAGCCCTAAAAAAACCACGGTGTGAGATATTAATCAACGAGAGCCATGTTTCCTCCCTGCTAAAACGAACAGCAGGTTCCCTTTCCCTCGCTATGGGCTCTTTTAATGCGGGGACCGGCCGGGGCCCAAACATCCTGACGGAGAGAGGCTTTACTCTTATCAGGCAGGAAACACTGCTTCTCCGCCACATCCTCTTTACAAGAAACACGACTCAACCGTTCCCAAAAAACGCAGGAAGACCAAGCCAGACTCCAGGATTTGTCAAACGCCCGCCACCGCCTCCCTCTTTCCCCCACTTCAGATTCCTTTTATCAAAAAAGAGGAGGAATTTGAAAAGAGAGGGAGAGAGAGACAGAGGGAGAAAAATAAAAAACGATGAACGTGTAAAACAGTTGACGGGACGAGGTGTATTTATTTATTTCGCAGAGATTATGAAAGTCTGCATCAGCAAGATAGGACAGGCAGCAGAGGGGGGGCGAAGGTAGGGTAGGAGGGGAGTTCCAGCGCTCTGCTTAAGACACGCACCCAGAATAAGACGAGGGGAAACAAAAGGCCCGTGGAGATGGAGGCGGAAAGAAAAACAGCAGAGCCTGTTTTACACTAATCCTCTGATCCGCGGAGGAGTGAAACAGTGCATAATGGGTGTTGCTGATAGCAAACTGGGAACGTAGGGTGGATACCACCAGTTTCCAGGGCTATGGTTATGGCGACGGCCCGCCACGCACAACAACAAAAAATGTAGAGGTCAGCTTCTTGAAGGGACCTCAAACGGTAGCATTCAGTACTAAAATAAATGTGGAAAAAAGCTCCACAAATATTGGAAAAAAATATAAATGTTTAGTTGTAAATATTTCTAAGAAATAAATGTGAAAAAATGAACATTTATAGTTTATATGCTCACTCATGATAAAAAATAATATTATGAAAATTTAAAAAGAGCGAAAAATGTAACTTCCATAAAGCAATTTATATATGAATAATAAAAATGAAACTAAAAAAAGAGCTACTAAATAATAATGAAACTGAAAATAAACCTATAACTTCCAATAAAGCAGTTTATATACATACTACTACTATTACTAACAGTGAGCAAAAAAAATCTTTCAGTCATTACAAAATCAAGAGTCTTTTCACCTGTATTTATTTTGTGTTTTTATTTAGCGGCGTCTAATTCAGATGGGACCTCAGAACATTCACTTTTAATATATCACAAAATGAACAGCATCTGCAACATTTTTTTCTCAAGTCCAGACCTACAGACAGAATCACTGTGCTGTAATTATATGGGCATAAACAATGCAATTTATCATGAAATCTTATGAAAGTCCTCACCATTGAAATCGGCCAAACAGAACGGTGTTCAACAAACATCAATACTGAGCTACGTTCTTCCGCTTGACATCTGTGTGGATATCAAAAATGAGAATACTAAATGTATAAACTCTAAATTTTATTTGAATTAAATTAATATGGAAAACCTAAACTGGCATACAATAGTATTCATTATTATTATTCTTTTAACTGAATATACATATACATTTTTGAAATTAATGTAAAGGGGAAAGAAAGGGCAGAATTTCTTTCAAAATTATGTCCTTTGAAGGAAGAGATCAGCCTTATTTAAATAATTCTTGAGGTAAAACTATTGAGGTTTGAAAAAAAATCTAATGAATATATCTGGACTGAAAAAAAGCAATACAATAAGCTTTAATGCAAAACAATTTGATATATAAATAAGCTTTATAGCATATGTACATGCTTTTGTGGCAAGACATGAGAGCATTTTCTATGTTTGTCCATTTTTTTCTTTTACTTCCGTTCTTTTTTTGGAAACAAAGATGGGAATGAACTTCAGTTTTTTTTTATCTATGCATCCCTGAGGTGTCCTTTGACTTCCTGTAGCTTCTCTTTTCCGCTCCCTCCACGGCCTTCCTTTCACCTGCCAGTCATATTGTCGAGCCCACAGTCTCTGTCTGTGTCAGTTGTCTCTGTTTTGGTGTTTATGAAATGCTGTAGTTGTTGTAATAGGCTGCCGTGGCATCGGCCAATACAGAGATGAGACTGGTTTCCGTAGCGCTGCTGGAGCAAACGGAAGCCGGCGTTACCTGGATGTGTCCCGTGACTGTCATCCCGCCCTGTTCGGGGTGATAACTAGTGGAATTTAGGTACTGGTCGAACTCATCTCGGTCTACCTCACTCAGCAATTCAGCCTGGCTCAGCTGGTCCAGACCCTCCAGGTGCCCCTGCTCTGGAGGAGGCGAAAGCTGGCCCAGGTGCCCCTGGTGCCCATGATGGATCTGAACCTGCGGGAACGAAGGGCTGTAATAGGACAACGGAGGAGCTGTGATAAGGGTCACCCCACTTCCCTGGTGGGACATCGGGATGTGGCCCAAATGTGAGCTCCCACAGTGCAAAGGTACCTGCTGGGAGTAATCGGGATGGTAGGGGTGTGGACTGCTCATGTGCACCGGGGTGGGACGCCTGTCGTCTGGGCAAGAGGTGGAGGATGAGCAGGAGCTGGTGGAGACTGAGCTGGAGGACGAGTAGTAGGTCTGGTGTTCGTGATCCACGGCGTCCAGAGGCGACATCTCAGGTGGCGTTGGCAAGCCGTACGGGTACATATCGAAGCTGCTGTTGGAACTGGCGGGATCTCTGAAGACCCTGACACCGGGTAGAGCTGTGCTGGGAGAACCGAAGCCACCACTGCCACTCACACCGCTCTCGTCGTCTTTATCAAGGGGGTGACAGCAGCCTCGGCGGTCCGGGAGGGAGTTTTGGTCGGGGCCGAGGGTGGTCAGGAGGAAGCCAGGGTCCACGCGTTTACAGATGCGCTTCAGCTGCTTCTTCCTACGAGGACGGTATTTATAATTGGGGTAGTCCTGCATGTGCTGCACCCTCAGCCGCTCCGCTTCCTCCACGTACGGTCTCTTCTGTGGTGGAGTTAAAGCTTTCCATGACTTTCCTGTTGGAGAGAGAAAACAGGAACATGAGACTTAATACTGTATTTTTAAAGGATCCATTTGGAGTTTTGAAGATTGTCCAGTTATTAACTGTTCCCTTTACAATCATATTAGCACCAACACAAAATAATTCAATGGTTTATTAGTTTACAAACAGTTAGTTTATCTGCTTCTGTATTGTGCAGCAAACAAAGCTAGATTAAATAATGTCTGCATAAGCATTTTTTGAATATTTTAACAGAAATAATACAGATAAATAATCAACAACTAGTACAATGGCAGTTATAAAAATATATATTTTTGAAGATAGTTTTAAAAGCTTTATAAAGGTACATTATTTGTAACTTGGCATACATTTGATAATGTTTGAATTATAATAATGGCAGTAATTATACTGAGTTTATAATTTATAGCTTTTAAAACCACTTGAAAGAATTTTCAAAAATTAGAACAGCAGAGAAAAAATACATAATTTCCTAAAATGCCAATTACTGTTAAAACAGGCCTGCAAATGTATCACAACTAAAATCATGTATAGCAGTAAATAAAACTGATACAAATTATATACACATACAAATTATTATTTCAGAACTTCTAATTCATTCATTACACTTGTTGTACACTTTTCTTTCAGTTATTTCTTATACAAACCCAAAGTTTAATTAATAAATCTGAAATGGTTTCTATTATCATTTATTTTTATTATTGTTTTTAAATAGTTTAAATATTTAAATTATTTTTTTTTTTAAAAAAATGTTTTTACATTCCACAAGACGTTGGTTGGATATAACTAACTAATACGGGTTCTTCAACTGTTCTTTTCAGCACCTCAAGTTTAGCAAAGCAAAGCAGTTCTTGAGTTGGTTATAGGATTCTTTGAAAATTGTAAAAGGTCTTGAAGTCACATTACAAGTTCATAAGATCAGAGTATTGGTTTCTGGATTCTTCACCATCAGTACATCTATAGCCTATGTAGGTTTTCTAAAGAACTAGAGAATGCGAAAAGGTTCTTCAGTTGTATCAAACTTAAGAAAAAAAACTATTTTTGTTCTATTTGGAACGTTTATGTCTAGTTCATAAGTGCATTCTGTGACATCTGAATGTTTGTTGTCTTGATCCACAATGAAATTATCATGACATTAAATTATTAAAACTTCTCATTATGAGGTCAACTTCTCGATTTTTGAATGTCAAAATGAAAACGAATCCCTTCAGCCGAAGCTGTCATGAAAATAAAGGAAGCTATTAAAAATATAAGAAAAAAATGTTATTTAACCACTAATTCACAAGATGCCATGTTATATTGTGTCGCTGGTTAAAGGGTGTTATTATAGGCACAACATGCATCAAAAATAGCAATCAGAAGCCAGGACTGGGATTATCCATTTTATGAATTTTGATTTAAAATTTGGAAGCCTGTAATGAATGATGATGCCAGGCATGGAAAGAGTGTGAGTGGGGTTAGTTGGCATATGGATATAAAATTAGAATAATTAACAATTCATTCATGTTGGGGTTGGTTGGCAAAGATGTGCAACAAATATAGTAATGTAAAAAAAAAAAAAAAAGACATTCTGTCAAGAATGATTTCCACTAGTACTCTTAAAATAATGAAAAGCATGGTAACCAACACCAGTTTCCACTTTGCTACTGGAAAAGCAATACAAGATTCTTCATAAAATTATATAATCAATTGTACATAACATTTTAAAAATAGCAAAGGTGTTGAAACGTTTAGATATTTAAACCTGTTTTGATGGGGCCGCCAGTATGCGTCCAAGTTTCAGCAGAATTCATGACGCGTTTTACATTCTCATTATTCATTTTCGCTTGAGGAAATTGTTATTTAACTTCCATCAGACATGACACAGAACTTTCAACAGACAGGTTCTACATCACTTACTCATCAAAACCGGTCGTTCTGCACAATGATTCACATGTCAGACAGTTCAGATCCTCCCTTATACTTCTGGTGCTCCATACCGACATGAGGGCTGCTGTATGTAACTCCTATTGTCATGATCAGATGATGGAGTTCCTGTTGACAGCTGTATCGGCGGTTCATGAAAGCTGCAGCAAAGACCCGAAGAGTTCAGAATAAACCAATGATCTACTCAAGAGAATCTAAACCGAGAAACTGGTGTTTAAAAAAAAAAGTATCATTTTATGACTGACCTTTGAATTTCTTCCTGTAAGATTCAAAGAGTTCAAAGGAATGATTGGTTCCAGTGCAGTGAACAAGCAGAGGACGAACACCATTAAAATGAGGGATTCATTCACTGAAGGAACAGGAAAAGGAGCTTGATGCCCCAGAATGCAAAAACATTACGACAGAAAATGACACTTCCTGCTCTCCTCGTCCTACCTGCACATGTTTGGGTGTGACAAATTGGATGTGTAAACTGTGTTTACTCATTTTTGCCGTTCACTAGATAAACATCTTTCTGGTTCTGCATTTTGAGGCATGATTTCCTGTTTCGTTTGATTAACGTTGGCGGATTGCAGACGTACCTGCTGCTTTGTGTTGACGCAAACACCTACTGAGAAGTTTTAGCTATAAGGAGAAATGCTTTATTTTTGTCACATGACCAAAAATGTATAAAGGGCCCATGATGCACACCTGCCTGGTTGGGATGCACAAGTCATAAATAGTTGATTTAATATCAAAGCAAACATGCGTAAATATATATGTATGTATTTTTTTATGTTTTTGAAAGAGTAATACTGTGATATATTATTCCAATTTAAAATAACTGTTTTCTATTTGAATATATTTTAAATTGTAATTTATTCCTGTGATGGCAAAGCTGAATTTTCAGCATCCTTCTTTTTTAATTATGTTAATAGACCATGAATTATTACTTTTTAGCAATGAATCATTAAATGAAGCATTCTCTTAAAATGGTAGTCATGGGGTAAAGTGTGTCAGATACTACAGGGTAAGTCAGTTAATCAACTAATAATAATAATAATAATAATAATAATACATTTTGACTCCCTTACTATTACAAATACTGTTTACTGTAACAAAATGTTGAAAATTGTTCTCTACATTGAAATAAACTATTTCCTGATAAATGTATAAACGATGCATTAGTTAAAAAAATACATTTTTGTAGACATTATTTGAAATGTAAATGCATTTTGACCTTAATAAGGGCATTTTCTGCTGTCAGTTTAAGTTAAATACTTCAATGGACTCAATTAACCGAAATATTCTGAACTATGGCTGTTACCTTTAAATTAAAATTTAGATCAAATACAATATTATCTGTAAATAATGGACAAGATCACACATATCATAACAGAAATGCAGAAAACATTTGAAAATAACTGAGCCATGCTGTATGTTAATGTCTATTTTGATGTATTTATTATTTCAAGATTTGGAGTTGGAGTGTTTTTTTCATATTCAGTGTTTCCAGAACTTCTAAAATACAAGATACATTCGAAAACACTCTTAATTTATACAAAACTCCTAAATTAATTAATAATAATAAATGTTAGATGAATTCATAAATCGGCAGGTCTGACCCCACAGTTGAAATATCAGGGGTATTTCTGACCGTGCCTATTATGTGGGGCAAGTTGTGTCACTGGACCACTTTGTTTTAATATAGGCTAGGCTATAATATATTTTAAATCTCATTTCTCCATCCCTAGAGGACAACATAAGCAAAATGTGACACATCTCACATCTTCCCCCACTCCCCCTATTTAAGGCTTTGACAAAATAATCTGCCCTTTAATTTTTTTTCTTCTCTAAAAGAAACGATTGAAACGCTCAAAAAAAATCTCCATCTTCTCATCCTTCCCCTTTTGACAAGCACCTCAAAAGGGATTCTGGATATGGACCGTGGGAATAGGTAGGATGTAGCTCCATTATTTCACGATGCTTTCAGATTTACCTCAGAAGCAGATGCCATTTATAGCGGCAGTCATGACACATAAACAAATTAAGCCGTTGCTGTGTGGCAGATTCTACAATTATTGTTCTGAGTAGCATAAACTGTCCGTTTCCTTTTCCCTCTTTTTGCTCCATACGCCCACTCAGACTCAAAACAAGACGATCTTTTGGGGTTTCTGCTATCCTCTCAAAATGCCGTATTCTTGAAAATGTTAGTCTTTGATTGTCTCTTTAATAAACTCACGACAAAGTTGAACAAAGTGCACGAGAACGTCAGTTCCATTGGATTTGATTAATCTAGTAAAACAGGACATCCTTTGGTATTGCTGATTTCGAGAGGATCAATATTGACCGTGTGACAAGGACATTAGGATTTTAAACAAAAGCATCGTATTTGCTGCCAGTTACTCTGCACCAGCTCAAGACTTCAGGCGTATATACTTAACATACATTGGTTAAGCTCGACCCAATGGTTGACATTATCATTATGAAAAGACCGCAAAGCTACACATTAGTGTGACAAAGAAAAGCAGTGTCACGCCGAGCGGTGTACTATTAATCATGCGCTTAAAAAAAAAAGCAAAACGTCTTTGTTTAGCGTCATCATTAAGGATATGTGCATAATAGGTGAGATTAAATTTAAGTCCCATGATCCATGTCCCAAAACCGTCTATTTGTATAAATCATACTGACAGTAAACACTGCTGACATGTTGGGCTGGTCAACTTATTTCTGAGAAGACTATAAGACAAATCTGGCCAAACGGCAGATGCGAATCAAGACTGAAATACCAAACACAAAGTAGTTTTTTATCCTATAAACTAATTATGAACTGCAATGCAAATGACTATTTCATCACTTAAGTCACTCTTCAGTCATCATTTGTTGTCTATTTTAAAGGGAACAATAGGAGTGAACGGGCAGACACCTGACACACAATTTGTACAAGCAATATTCACAGAGCTGGTTTGTCAACATTGCATAAGTTATGCTTGTGAAAAATGATTTTTTTTGTATATTGGAACCTGAGGTGACTGTCACAAATTTCACAATACCGCCAGACACAATAAAAGAGTTATTTTAAACACACTACCCTTGTATTCTGCACAGGACCATGACTGGAAAAGTTTTACACGGATGTGGCAAAATAATGAACTGAGACCTTTGTTTTGAATACTATTAGTCATTTGCAATCATTTAAATTAATAAGGGTTTAAAAGAGTGCATGTGAGCACAGTTTAAGAATCAATGTCATATCAGTACTGTTAACCCAAAAAAGAAAACCTGCTATTTGCTGTAGATGAGTTTGTTTCTTCATCAGAACAGATTTGGAGAAATGTAGCATAACTTGCTCAGCAATGGATCCTCTGCAGTGAATGGGTGCCGTCAGAATTAGAGTTCAAACAGCTGATAAAAACATCCAAGATATTCCACAACAGAACTCCAGCCCATCAATAGCCTACTATTTTGTGAAATGAAAAGCTTTGCGTTTGTAATTAATCCATCAAGATGTTTTAACTTCAAACCATTATTTCTGCCCAAAATACATAGTCCCCCGTCCATTATATTAACTTCTCTAGTGAGAACGTCGTCTCGTCTGAATCGGGAGGAAAATATGTACAAATCAAGCATGGTTTAGAAGTAAAAACAGTTCTAAACAAATATGTCTAGAGATTTTGATGTGAGAGGACAACAGGGGGTGAACTTTTTCACTGGAGGAAGCTTTATTATGGATTATGAGCAACTGATGTAATGCTTAATTTCTCTTGTTCTGATGAAACAAACTCATTTTTATCTTGAATGGTCTGAGGGGGAGTACATTTTCAAATGTTCATAGTTGGTAAACTATTGCTTTGACAAATTGGAATTTGGATTAGAATTGAATTAGCCATATCAGAAATGACAGGAATTCTATTAGTCCTATATGATCTATAACAAAGCAAAATTATATAACTGATTTTGACTAATTATGCCAATATTTGTCTGGTTATGTAGAATACATAATTTCTCACCTGATTAGTCCTATTTTCTCTAAATTATGTTAAATGTACTGAAAATGATGAACACAGATTTAGCTAAGCATTCTTCCATCATGGACTATATAAAAACACTTTAAGGGGAGACACTGCAGGCAAAAGCACTGTTTTTTCATGCACCAGTCAACTTTGAGATTTTGGGCTTTTTGGCTTTTCATAAAGTGTTTTTTCAGACTAGTGGAAAGAAAACATCCAAAAGACACTGTTAAGCGTTTCTTTTATAGCATTTTATCTATTTGTGTCAATAGATTTCAATTACAATACAAATTTTTAAAGGCCGTTTTCTCAAAATGAGTTTTTTCTCCTACACTGAGCCATAAATCTCCACTTCAGTAGCACTTACACACACCAAACTTTACATTTTTATTCCTGTCTATATTCTGAAGGTTTTTACAGAGGGATTTGTTCATATATAATTTCCTTGATTATATACAACATTTTATTTCCCCCAAAATTTTGAAAATATATTGTTTTCTGGCCGTTCAAAGTATTTTCTGAATTATGGAGTGACAAAAATAGATACCCAAAATTCCCTCTGTAAAAACATTTGCCTCTGGATGAAGTCGTTTTCAAAATTCGTTTATTTTTTTTGACATATTAGTGTTCAGATTTTTGTACTAGAAATGTATGCAAATTAGCACATATTTCATTAAAATAATGCCTCATTTGCATATTTAAACATAACATTTTACAAAACTTGTAATACAAATTTTTTTTGCAATTATCAATGTAATCAATCAACTGGGTAAGTAAGGTGATAATTAGTAGTAACGTTTTTTTACCCTATTCACCTGCAGTGTCTCGCTTAAATATCATTTAAAAAAATAATATCAATTAAGTAATTTCTATAGGTGGCATTTGAAACATTAAAGGGGTCATATGATGCGATTTCAATTATTCCTTTCTCTTTGGAGTGTTACAAGCTCTTGGTGCATAAAGAAGATCTGTAAAGCTGCAAAGACTAAAGTCTCAAATCCAAAGAGATATTCTTTATAAAAGTTAAGTCAGCCACGCCCTCCTAAAACGGCTCTTCCAACACGCCCCCACGTCTACGTCACGATATGGGAAGATTTGCATAACGCCGCCCAAATGTTCACGCAAAGAAAGAAGGTGTAACTTTTATTCTCGCTGTAGTATTGTTGTTGATGACCGATGAGCTTTGTAAAAATCGACGCGTTTCAGAAAGGCGGGGCATAGAGGAGAAACAATAATGTACAGTATGTGGAAAATAATGTGTTTTTTTAACCTTAAACCACATAAACATTTCATTACACCAAATACACAAAATAATGTTCTTTTTAGCAACATCATATGACCCCTTTAACAAATCTGCTTATGAAAATACCCGTTTTGTGATATATTACTCATTATGAAAATGATATCCTTTTCGCTACATTCAGGAATTTGAAATGCTGCACAACATTATTATCTCTCTATGTATCAGATATATTGCATAAATTCTGCATACACACACACTAACAGACATATCTATGGCCAATTTTGCTCTTGTAGCATGCATCCAAGTATTTTACTTCCTGGAAACCTGACAACAAAGAAAAACACATCAACCACACATACAGTTTAGATGTTTTTAATATTTTTTTCATAGTTTAAATATGGAGATACAAACCAATTATAACTGTAAATTCATAGGCTTTGTTGCCATTCATTTTGGTGATCTCGCTATTAAAATCATAATGGTATCAAAAAGTCTAGAGTCAAGAGCAGTCAATTGTAAAAAAATCTTTTTTTTCTGTTTTTTCTTGTTCTTTTTGGACACCACTTCCTCGGTCACTCCTTCCTCTTCATCCTCTTCTCTCTTTTTCCTCTTTTTCTTTTTATCCGAAACTTTAGGGTCCATATTCTCAATTTCTATTGTTTTAGGTTCATCTGAATGAACCTCTAGAGATGTTTTTTCGTCCTTCTTCCTCTTTCCTGTGGTGGGAGCGTCTTCTTCAGTGGCACCCTCCGTTACTGTAGGGGCGCTGCACACTTCAGTCCCATCCTCATCCCGCTCCTCTCATTTCCTCTTGTTCTTTTTCTGTGAGTGATTTGGCTCTTCACCACTCTCGCCTGTTACTGAGGCCAGTGCATCTTCCTCTACGCCATCTCTATCACTCTCCCTGTCTTTTTTCTTCTTTTTGGACTGTTCCATATCGCTGGTGTTGGGGGAGTCCTCCATGGAGGCAGATGTAGCCAGTGGAGAAGGTGCATTGCTGCTGACCTCAGATGAAGATGCGGCTGGGTCTCGTCCTGCCTGAGTCTTCTTGATCTGGGTACTCTTGCATGGTCAGTGTGCTGGTCACGGTGTTTGGTTGTGTCTCTGGGTTGGGATTAGTAACTGTGTCTTTGTCCTCTTCTCTCTCTTCCTGAGAGTCAGGCCCACTGCTTCCCTAAATGAAAGATATAGACAAATATAACAATACAAAGTTATGACGTGAAAGAAAAATTCAAAATAAATAAATGTATTGGTTAATTATTTGATGATGATGATGATGATGACGACGATGATGGACAGCTTAATTATAAAACGTATTACATTTTTTAATAAAACAAAAACAAAAAAAATATTATATTATTGTTGTGATTACAGCATATTTTCTAGTAATTTACTAAAATATAAAAACTGTATACAGTATAACAATAACCATACCAAACATACAATTAATAATAATAATAATAAAATTAATTATGCAGTGTACTATAAAATTCAAAATCAATTAATTTATTGGTTTATTTGAGGATGATGATGATGATGTTGATAAATTATAATTATACTTCTATATCTATATTACTTTTTATAAAAACAAAAATTAACAAATTAATATATTACTAAGGTAATTATACACCATTTTTATTTGTTTTAATAAAAAATTACTAGTGTTAAATATCTAAATAATAAATAAAATCTAAAAACTTATATCTTAAATCCTAATAATTAATTTACAATAATAATAGTTCATTATTATCAATATTATTTCCATTACTATTAAAAACTGTATAAGACAATAATATAATTTATACACACATATCATTATCATCATCAAGTGATAATGCAGTATAATTTTATAATAAAAACCATTAACAAACTGTATAACACAACAACAATATTAGTATATTGTGATTACATCACATTACATTATTATTATTATGTACTTTTGTTGTAGTTATATTATTGTTGTTATTATAATGATGATTATCATCTTATTATCATCTCGAAGACTAGACAAAGAACTCAACATGAAAGTGGAACAAACTGATAAAATAATCCCATCCAGCAGTGAAACAGAGTCCTGTCTGTTAGGAATGAACAGGACAACCCCTCAATTAATTCAAAGAACCTTGATGCACACACCCCTATGCATGTGTGTCATTAAATGCTTAAACTGGTGTCCATCAACTTCCAGTCATGCTGAGACTTGTCCCAAGTATCTAGTGACATCACGGAACTTCATCTGAACGATCTGCTAAGAGACATTTACAAAACACTTAGTTTAAATTTTAAAAAAAATCTGAAGAGAAAACATTTATTGTTCTCAATCTGTCAAGAATCTGATTCTGTTAATGTCTTAATATATTTTTACGCTGTGTTGTATAATATTCCCCACCATGTATATATAAAGAGGAAACGGATTCAAAAGGGGGCGTTATCAACAAGTCACTGTGTAAATGACTGGATTAAACAACTGATTCCTGAAAAACTTGCCTGATGAGTGAGAGTCAGTGCTTGCGTTGGCCAAACTAAAACAATGATTTTAAGCATTAAGAGAAAACAAACTTTCTAGCATAGCATACAGCTTAATCATAACAGGTCAAACCGTAGCACGACACAGTGACTATGTTGAAAGTCCACAGAGGAACACTTTAGATTACACTGTCGTCCTCCAATACTTTATCACGGTGACTCTCTCACCCATTCGTCTTCATTTTGCTAATGGCCTCCTCAATGCATAATGAATACCCGCTCTGAAGCCGGCGCTAAACCACGCCGGTGCTCTACATTACGCCAGAGACACCGGTGAAAACGGCATTTTTCAAAAGATGTATGGAGGGACTGGACAAAAAAAAACAGATTGCAAAGGTTTTGTACAGCCAAGAAACAACTAAATACATATGACTACTTACAATGCTGAAGAACTAAAACATTATGATAAAATATTTTATGACAAAACAATATTATTAGCATTAGTATTAGCACACATTGTTATACTGTGATATATATTATTATAATAATAGTAAAGTAGTGATGTAACAGTAGTAGTCATCAGTATTTTTCTGTATTGTGATGTATTTGAGTAAAACAGAGTATCGAAAAAGAAAAGAAAAATAGTAGGGCAGGACTTGGATATATTCATCAGTTGTTGATTGGATAGAAGCAGATGCAAGATTGTGGTCAATTGCTAGAAAAGGGCGAACTAAATGATTGGAGAAGTTCTGCATACATCACCAGAGAGAAGTAATAAAAAAAAAATTAAACATGCAAGGATGAACCATTCTATGATTTTTAATTTCTTTATGCAGACTGAGTTGTTGTTATTTTCCCCCACATTTTTAAATGATTAGAGATAATAGAGGGAAGAAAGGTAATCACTGGGAGAGAGAGGGAACGAGAACTAAATGATTGGCAACGAATGGGAAAGAGAATGCCAAAAGCAACAACAACAACAAAAAAATATTGTTCACATTTTAATTAAAAGTTTGTAATATTGTATCATTACTAGTGTTGTCAAACGATTAATCGTGATTAATCTCATCCAAAATAAAAGTTTTCATTTACATAATATATGCGTGTGCTGTGTATATTTAATATATAAACACATATACATGTATATATGTATATTAATATATAATTTATATTTTATGAAAATATTAATATTTTATATATAAATATAAAATTGTTCTTAAATATATACATGCATGTGTGTGTATTTATATATACATAAAAAATATACACAGCACACACATATATATTATGTAAACAAAACAAACTTTTATTTTGAATGCCATTAATCACAATTAATTGTTTGACAGCACTAATTATGACTTTATTTTATTAGAAATCTTAATACTATGTTGAACAAAAAAAAAAGGGCAGATTTTACCTTGAGGGGTACAGTAGCTTGTCACTGGGGCAATACCCTCAAAGGGACATCTTTGTACCTCTTTTAACACTAAAAGATTTGCAGTAGTGTCGTAAAAGGAACCCTGGGTATTAAGACTTCTATGGCTTAATATAACGTAAATGATGTCTCGTTTTATACATATTTTGGACTAATGGGTGGCACCATTATAGAGCATTCTGCGTCTATGATGTCAAATGGTTGCAGTCTGTGAGCTACTTGCTACCTGTTGCTATTTTTACCACAAAACACAACTCAGAATACACAACTCGGAAAATAAAATACTGATACAATGCCACATTGCCCAGCTTTTGGTTGTAATTTTCAGTTGAAGGGCATCAAGAGAAGCGATGCCAGTCTTCACTGCTTTCGTAGCCAAAGGTTGCAGGTTCGAGTCTCAGTAATGGCAGGAATTGCAGGTGTGGGGAGTGAATGTACAGTGCTCTCTTCCACCTTCCCCCAATTTTTTCTGACCGTGGTCATCATGACTTCCAAGCAAAATTTGTTGAAGTGATAGTCCACCCAAAAATGAAAAATCTGTCATCATTTACTCACTCTCATGTTGTTTCAAACCTGTATGACTTACTTTCTTTCGTGTAACACAAATGAGAGTATTTTGAAGAATGTTGGAAACTAAATGGTTTCAAGTCCTATTGATTTTAACAGTATGGACAAAAAAACACTATGGAAAGTCAAGGGCACCCGAAATTGTTTGGTGACCAACATTCTTCAAAACACCTTTTGCGTTCAGCAGAAAAATGAAATGGAATGACATAAGCATGAGTAAATGACATGAACATGAGTAACTGATGACAGATTTTTCATTTTTGGGTGGACTATCTCTTTGAGAACCACTGTTCTAGATCAGTGGTTCCCAACCCTGGTCCAGTGGACATTTTTATCTGAAACTCCCATTTCAGGACAAGCTGATGGGTCCATTCTTTAATGCAGAGTTGGTGGTAGACCAGGACCAGAGTTGGGAACTACTGTTCTAGATGGTCATGGTGACTACAAGTTGCTGCCACAGGTCCCTCAAAAGTTGTACGTCGCCCAGAGGGAGAGTGGCGAACTGCAGATGTAGGCTCATTAAAACAGAAGTCTCACTTTTCCCTCCAAATAAAAGAAAATCTATATTTCTGGTTTGGAGGGGGACTGAAAGAGGTCTTCAGAAGAGATGCGGCTGACAGCGTATAGCAGGGACTTAGAGAAACGACTGGGGGGCATTTTGGAGCACACTGTGAAATTACTCTCCGGAGAGAAAGAACGAGGAGAAGAGGAAGAGAGATGGAGCGAGTGGGGAAATCCTCTTCATCGAAGAGGTAGTGATAGTGTGTGTGTGTGGTGCGACGTCTCTCCGCCTGGGGACCTCCATTAGGCTTATCTCTCTAATGTGCCGAGAGAAGTGCTGCTGGTAGCATTCCCTCAACAGTGCTGAGCACGGATTGGGTTATACCACACACATGCAAGCACATACGTGCACGCGCACACAAACAAACAAGCGAGCAGGAAGGCTGACACGGAGATAACGCAAGTCCAGGTTTCATGACTGTGCTTGGACATCCTAATGAGGGTATAAACACAACAAAAATGGCCCCCGAATGTTCTCAGACGCTCTCTGGCTTCTTCTGCCGCCACATTCCCCTCGTTCTTTCTCTGCTCCTGGCAGATAGGAGGCCCCAGGAAGAGGATGCGTTCCCTGAACTGTGTGCAGCACTCAGATAAGGCCCTTGCAGCAGGAGCTATGGGCTCTTTCCTGCTCCGCTCTCCCCAGGCATGGGCGGCTCGAGGGGTGGGAGTGGCGCGGCAGCGGGGCTGGACATGGAGGGGGGTGTCGGGATATTCAAAAGGCCACTATGAGGAAACCGAAGAACAAGACATCGCCGCTGACGCCAACACATTGCAGCAGACAGTCCGAAGCAGCCAGGGACAGTGGGGAAAAAAAACGTTGTCGAAATGTGTTCACGAACCAAAAAAAAACAAATCGTGACAACACTCTTGATTTTGCTGCTGAAAACTGCAACTAATTTGTCCCACTCTGTGCTATGTCAGTCCCTAATTTATAATACAAAAGTAATATTCCTTCCTGCATAGAGACACGGCGCTCTGACTACGCTAGTTTAGCACTGCAAATGCTGCGTCAGCAATGAGAACTTCTAGTGTCCAGGGATTAAAGACTGCAATATGCTACAATAACACTGTGCTATATATAAAGTTATGATTATTTCTAGTACCTATATTTCGCAATACTATTACAATAATCCCAGCTGAGGATGTTAAACAGTCAAAAATAAATGTATAGATACATTAATACAGCGGGCATGCAGAACAAGCAAGGTACAGGTAAATTCACAATTTGTTAGTAGTGTGCTACAATCTTAAAAAATAAATAAATAAATTATAATATTGAAAAAAAAAAAGAAAAGAAATTTTGTATTAAAGTGTGCTTTGGTGTCTCTTGCTTTGATTGTACCTTGCAAACCAGACTTAAAATTCTCTCTCATATTTCTCCAATTATGATCCTGTTTTGCTAATTTGTATATTTAAATTAAATGAAAAAGAAAAAACTTTTAAAACCATAAAAAATTATGCCTGATTGAATGAATAACTTATTTAGCTCTCAGTGTATCATCAACTGTAGAACATTTCCAGAGATTAAAGACTGCAATTTGGTGCAATAATACCGTGCTATATATAAAGTTATGATTATTTCAAGTATAGAGATTTTATACTTAAAGGGATAGTTCACCCAAAAAATGAAAATTTGATGTTTATCTGCTTACCCCCAGGGCATCCAAGATGTAGTAGAACACAAAGATTTTTAACTAAAACCGTTGCAGTCTTTCAGTCATATAATGTCAGTCAATGGGTCCCAGAGCTTTGACAGTAAAAAAAAAAAAACATACACAGACAAAACCAAATGAAACCCTGCGGCTTGTGACGATACATTGAGGTCTTAAGACATGAAACGATCGGTCTGTGCAAGAAACTGAACAGTATTTATATCATTTTTTTCCTCTAATACACAATGTCTAACTGTCCTGAGCGCATTCACAACATCCGGCGTGTGACGCGTCAACGTGCTCTGGCACATAGATATATATACGTAGATATATACATAGATCCTTACGTATTGCGGCCCATAGAAACAGTTGCTAATGAGGCATCTACGTATATATACTGTATCTATGTGTCAGAGCACGTTGACGCGTCACGCGCCGGATGTTGTGAATGCGCTCAGGACAGTTGGCCATTGTGGTGTATCAGAGGTAAAAAAATGATATAAATACTGTTCAGTTTCTTGCACATTAAATATTAAATGTATATATAAAAAAGTAAATACAAATGTAAGATTAAATATTTAAGACAAAGACACTGTGTTAGAGTTTGTATTGGTCTCTCTTGCTTTGATTGCATCTTGCAAACTGAACTCGACTTTATGAAAAAAATTTTTAGCTAAGGATAAAAAAAAAAAACTCTTAAACTTAAATAATGGTTCCTGACTAAATAAAATAAGGGATTTAACAGTCCAATTACAAGCCGTCCTTTGATTCATGTTTCTCAGGTACTTTAAATGTGCGTTAAGCATAATGCTCTTAGCAATAAAGACACTATGTAAATCATGTACTCAACTTCAGACTACTTCTTAGAACACATGCAATCAAACAAAAAGGATGCATTCGAACGTTGAAAAAAATGGCTTCATAGCAGTGGATCAAAAGTTATACAAATATGGAAACAAACAAGCACAGCTGCATATTATTTTAGTTGTTATTATTATTAATAATCTACACCATAATACATTTTTTGTATGCATTGTGTAGGTTAAAATGGTATAACAAAATAATTTAAATTTTCTTGAATTATTATTATTACTACTACTATTATTATTATAATTATTAACAATAATAATAATAATAATATGCACCAAAGGTTCCTGACTAAATAAAATAAGTGATTTAGATCTTGGTGGGGCAACAACTATAGATAAGGGCATGGTAAAAGCTGGAGTTGAATGATCAATCAATCTTCATTCGGGGAGAAAAAAAAATTCTTTAAGACATCAACACTGTGTTTTTCTCTTCTTATCCCCCAATTTTTGAGGACGGGAGCATTTGAAGATAATTTACTCCTTTGAGGGTTCCAAGTTAAACTATATTCTAAACAAAATAGATCCCGGCCCATTACGCTCACAGGCCGATGGATAATATTGAGAAGATATTGGGAAGAGGGCTGATTGTGCGAGTGTGTTCTCATTGTCCTGCCACTATTATAAATTTGGTGGTGGCCTGGGCTTATGGATCGGGACCCAGATTACCCAGCTGTCCCTCCCTGATGAGGAGAAAGGACCCGCCGCGCCATCCTTCATACGTTTTTTTTTATTGTCTTGTATTATTATTATTATTATTATAAAACCATTATTATTATTATTAATAATAATATTAATAATAATAAACTGACACACAAAATACATTCTTTTAGCTTGCATGGTTTGTTAAATTGGTATAATAAAAATAATTATAAACTATATTACTATATTTATATACTAATTTATAATAATAATAATAAAAAATTATTATTAACATTTTTATACCAATTTTACATACACCATGCAACCTAAAATAATTTATTTAGTGTATATTTGTATTATTATTATTATTATTATTATTAAATCAATCATTTATAATAATTAATTACATTATCAGTATTAAAACAATGAAACTGAATGAAAAAAGAATGAATAAAACAGGTCAAATGAAGGTGTAAGTGATGAAGAGGTATTTGAATAACAAAGACCTACACCTAATGCAAACAGTAAACTGGCGTGATGCAGACCTCTCCACCAACCCCAGACTTCATTACTTATCATGAGTAACAAATGGCGACAATGCACTGCATAGGGCATCATCACTAAACTCTGCTTGCTTTACATTGTAAAGTGCTTGCCTTTCCGTGCCCTCCAAGGAGCTGATGTGTCAGCCCCAAGATGGAGGACACACCATTTATTCTCTGCCCTGCAGTGATTTATTAGATTAAACTGGCGGTGATTAAATGCAAGCTGAGGCCCACGAAAACAGCAGCGGTGGTGGCTCTCAGGAGCGTCAGGCGGATAGCTTCCTCTGTTCGTACTGTAATCATCATGCCAGGGCAGCCCTGCCTGGGCCAACAATGACTGCAGAAGTTAGCCATTTCAGTTACCCTTTTTAGTTAATGCCGTTTTTATTTTCACACTAATTTGTACGTGTCAGTGGGTTGGCATGGGCGTAAAGCCAGTTGCCGGAGGGTATGTAGCAAGCAGACACTACGGTCCGGTTCTTCATTACCCTGTAGCACTGTCAACAGCGTAAGGAAGGCCGCGCTTTTGTTTGAGGCAATTAGATGTTATCCGAGAACATATTAGGGATCTCCCGCTCGAAAACAAACATGCCTTTGAACACCGGCACACAGGCGTCAGTTACTGCATTAGTTGAGAAGTAAAACATGCTGGAGCACAAGGATACAACGTGCCAGTGTGCACTGCTGTCTGGTCCTAAAGTTTCTGTTTTTATATTTAAAATATGTTTAATATACGTTTTTTCTCATTTTTATTATTAGCATTTTATAACTTTTTAATGAGGAGAAGAGAGTAACACTGGCGCACAGGCGTCGGTTACTGCATTAGTTGAGAAGTTAAACATAATGGAGCGCATGGTTACAACGTGCCAGTGCGCACTGCTGTCTGCTCCTAAATGAGCACTAATCCTCTAGTCATAATATGCCATGGGCTGATCCAGTCATGTGAAAAATGTTTTTATACTTAAAGTAACTTCTCATTTTTATTATTAAGGTTTTGTAACCTTTTAATGAGAGGAGAAGAGAGTACAGGAAATGAAAGGGATAGAAAAATGAAATCTGGAGATGTTGCGAGCCAGATTTGAACTTGCACCACCCACAAAAGCACCAAAACACAATGCTAGTCATTATGCCATGGCTCCAACATTCACTACCATTTCTGAAATACATTGATACTTTTATTTAGCAAGCATGCATTAAATTGATCAAAAGTGACAGCAAAAACACAAAAGACTTTAGTTTCAAATAAGTGCTATTCATATGAACTTTGTATACAAAAAGAAAAAAAAAAAAGACGATTTCCATAAAAATATAAAGCATTTTTTTTTTATATTCATGATAATAAGAAATGTTTCTTGAGCAGCAAATCATCATATTAGAATGATTTCTGAAGGATCATGTGACACTGAAGACTGGAGTAATGATGCTGAAAATTTCTTCATTATTCTGTATCCCTGTCAACAGCGTAAGGGAGGCCGCGCTTTTGTTTGAGGCAATTAGATGTTATCTGAGAACATATTAGGGCTCTCCCGTTCGAAAACAAACATGCCTTTGAACACTGGCGCACAGGCGTCGGTTACTGCATTAGTTGAGAAGTTAAACATAATGGAGCGCATGGTTACAACGTGCCAGTGCGCACTGCTGTCTGCTCCTAAATGAGCACTAATCCTCTAGTCATAATATGCCATGGGCTGATCCAGTCATGTGAAAAATGTCACTGAAGACTGGAGTAATGATGCTGAAAATTCAGCTTTATAATTACATATAACAAAATATATTACAATAGAGAATGAAAATAGAATTAGAAATAGATTTTTTGTAACTGCAATTATATTTTACAATAGTATAAGATTTTTTTCTGTACATTCTAATCAAATAACTGCAGCCTTGGTGAGCATGAGAGCAAAAAAAAAAAAAAACTTACAAACCCCAAAATTGTAAATGGTAGTAAAAGTTTAAAAAGTCTGAAGATTAAGCTAAGATGATAAGATAAGATGATATAAGATAAGATGATAAGATAAGATGATATGAGATAATATGATATAAGATTATATGAGATAAGATTATATGAGATAAGATGATATAAGATAAGATGATATGAGATAAGATGATAAGATAAGATAAGATAAGATAAGATGATATAAGATAAGATTATATAAGATGATATGAGATAAGATGATATGAGATAAGATGATATGAGATAAGATAAGATAAGATGATAAGATAAGATGATATGAGATAAGATGATAAGATGTTAAAATGTTAAATGGGGAGTTTTCTCTAAATTTGTATAACATGTTAAACGAGGATGAAGCTCCACGTCAGCCTGCTGGCATATTTGGAGCTCAACTTTTGCATCCTCAGCAGCATTTCAGTACTCAACTCTGCCCACCAGCCGACTCCCATGCGGCCAATGACATCGCTGCCTCTCGCCCCTTCACCGCTTCATCTGCCCAGATTTGAACTTGCACCACCCACAAAAGCACCAAAACACAATGCTAGTCATTATGCCATGGCTCCAACATTCACTACCATTTCTGAAATACATTGATACTTTTATTTAGCAAGCATGCATTAAATTGATCAAAAGTGACAGCAAAAACACAAAAGACTTTAGTTTCAAATAAGTGCTATTCATATGAACTTTGTATACAAAAAGAAAAAAAAAAAAGACGATTTCCATAAAAATATCGGCAGCATCAGGGGAACGGGTGAGTCAACTGTCCGCCGATCCTTCATGAGGACGGGCGTGGGCTGATTCCGAACAGCTACAGGTACCACCCTCCAGTCTGAGGGCTTTGTGTTGGAGCTGGCGTGGGAGTGGGAGAGGCCACAGAGGGTCACGCCAACCCCTGGAAACACAGCGAGAGGAGATGCCTGACCGCCTGACTGGAACCATGGAGACAAACCCAGACATGAACGGTCTCAGCACATACTTTAAGCAAAGAAAATCCAATTCATACAATTTGTAATTATAAATGTATATAAAAACAGTAAAAATGTATTGATATTTTTCTACCAAAAAAATTATTGGATTTCTATTTAATAGAAAATATATTTTACAAACTAATTTATTCCCGTGATCGCAAATCGCTGAATTTTCAGCATCATTACTCCAGTCTTCAGTGTCACATGATCCTTCAGAAATAACTCCAATATGCTGATTTGGTGCTTAAGAAACATTATTATTATTATTATTATTAATGTTGAAAAAAGTTGCTGTTTGCTAAAAAAAAAAAAAAAAAATATCAGTGTTGAAAATAGTTACACTATTATAATTTAACATAAAAGCTTAATATTTTTGTAGAAACCATGATAGATTTTTAGTTCAGGATTCTTTGATGAACAGAAAGTTCAGAAGACCAGAATTTATTAGAAATGAAAATCTAGAAAACATTTGTATGTTATATAAACCTCATAAATGTCCTTATTGTCTCTTTAGATAAGATGGATAGATTTTTTATTTTCGTTTTTTTTATCTTTATATTTATAAATTTTTTACATTTATATATTTTTATCTTTCCGACTCCATACTTGAACAGTTGTGTATATTGTAAAATTTGTTTTTAAGCAAGGGATTTCCAGCAACAGGTAGCAATGGATCTCTTTAAGCCAAAATAAATGGCAGAGGCAATAATAAGCATAATAAAAATAAAAAAAAATACAAAATTATTTAGATTATAATCAAAACAAATATCAAATTTATCAATGCAATTTTTCGTTTTTTTTATCTTTATATTTATTAATTTTTTACATTTATATATTTTTATCTTTCCGACTCCATACTTGAACAGTTGTGTATATTGTAAAATTTGTTTTTAAGCAAGGGATTTCCAGCAACAGGTAGCAATGGATCTCTTTAAGCCAAAATAAATGGCAGAGGCAATAATAAGCATAATAAAAATAAAAAAAAATACAAAATTATTTAGATTATAATCAAAACAAATATCAAATTTATCAATGCAATTTTCAAACTTTGAAAAATCTGGGACACAACAATATTGAGACTGAAACTTTGATGTGCAGATTATGCTGAATAGACAATATTTATTGAGCAATTTAAAGCGCACAGACTAAATAAGACGATTGTCTGAAATGTATTCCACACACACAGATGGAGTTTCACGCGAAATATATAAGTGTAGGCCTTAGCGATCTACCATTGACGCAAAGAGCAGCAGTAAAAAATGACTAAGTTTCACTGATGTATGAAGCAGGAGGGAGTCCATTTATCAGCGGGCCCTCAGCGGTCGCCTGCTCGGGTCCCTCAAGTCACAGGCCGCGATGCTCCCCTTTTGACTGATTAATTAGCCAATCACAAGACATTTTTCACCAGCAGCAGGAGGGTTTATTTCAGCTAATGCTGGGGCCTCGCAAACCGAGCCACGTTCAAGCAAACTCGGCTCTTTCCTTTGGGCCTGCCGGAGTGGAGGGGGCTATGGAGGGGCCGAGGGAGATAAATCACACCCACTCCTCATGACTCCGTACACACTAGCCTACAGCCTAACTAAGGCCCCCGAGAAGAGAATGAGTCAACAAGAAAGAAAGAGACAGGGAGGGAACAAAATAATAAGAGAGACATCAGGAATAAATACTGAAAGCGAAAATACAAAAAAAATGTGATTGAGTAAAGCCAACAGTTGTGAAAAGGCTCAAATAAACATCGTAATGCCAAAAGCGCTAGTCGTGAACATCACTCTCCCTGCTGTTGAGATCTTCCCACATTGTTCAGAGCAAAAGGCAGTGATGGATAGCAGCACGGCCTCCAGACAGTGGTCAATGCCGTCTCTCCAACATGTTGGTTAGCAGTGGTTTTCAACCAGTAGGCCAGGGCCCACTAGGGGGCCTCAGCAAACTTCCTGACGCAGGATGGGATAAAACTATTTAAAATAAGACAAAACAAGTTTGAAAATAAGCTAAAACAGCTAAAAATTAAGATGTAAGCTGGTACTGTATTTCTTATTTTAATTTGTTTCCTCAACAACTTTCATTTTTAATTTATGAACTAGGATTCATACTGTCTTTGAAAACCTGGATATATGAGGGAATTTTAAAGGTGAAAAGTCATGGAAATTAATAAAATCTTGAAAACTTCTATAATTAATATACATTTTTCTAGATAGCTGAAGCTCTTAAATATTATTTAAGGTAAAAGTTGCTGAGAAATGCGCTATTTGTGAGTATAAGATATTATTATTATAATTATTAATCACAATCAACTAGAATTTAAATTCATTAGTAATAAAAAAAACAAATGTAAAGATCATTTAGTTATTGGAACTTATGGAATTTGTTTTAAATATTTTATTTCATTATTTTAATATTATTCCTAGTTTAAAATGAAATAAAGAAATAAATTAAATTAAATTGAGCAGCTTTGTTATTACAACAGAAGTGCAAGAAATATCTTGGGTGGGCCTTAAAAATGTGTCTTTGAAAATGAGGGGCATTGAGTAAAAAAAGGTTGAGAACCACTGTGTTCCATTATTGTCCATCACAATATTTCACACTCAGCATGTGTTTATGTAAGCAAAAAGGCTGCAACTGGATTTTGACAGAAAGATGGAGAAGCAATTTGGTCACTTTCCATTTTTGTTAGTCCATTGTTGAGATGTGACTTTTCCATCATCTCCTGTTTGTTTTATGAGTTATACACTGAAGAATGAATTGATTTGAACTGTAAGGAATAACTATTTTTTTTACCATCTATTTTTTTATTTTGCAAATTAAAGACATTTTACATTAAATGCTGACTGATAATCCCCTATTGATATTGTTAGAATATTTGCCATTGAAAATGGACACATAAACTGGTCTTCTTTCAGTTATTCACACACTCGATTTAAGAAAATACCAAAATAACCAGCCATTTTTATGCTGTATGAGAATCAACATATAACACAACACCGTCTTTGCACAGCAGCCAAAAAACGAGGCACGCGCCGAGTGTCATGACAACGGCAAAGCAGCTCTGATGCGGCATTTCATTTACGAGCCAAAGCTTAAAACCTAAGCTTACCTAAAACTATTCTTCTGCTGCCTCGCAAGCACTGGTATTTCCTTATGGAAATACAAATCTCACTAAGAACAAAACCCCAAAACTGCAGTATAGTATTTACATTTCAACAAAAAAATAAGCAAAAGATGGGTCTGCTCACAAAATAATAGGTGTAGAAATAAATTACAATGCCAAATTCAAGGTGGACTTTCAAAGGAAATACAGATGCAACATGGACTGGCAGAGCCGCCATCAAACTGAATCCAAACTAGCCGTGTAAGCCAAAAACTCCAATAATCCCTTCAAACCAACTTCTCCAAACCAAGTTTCCAGGGTTTGAAGGGATCATCAGTAATTCTGTTTTTTTACTTCTATCACAGCCTCCTGTACTTGCAAGATGATGGGGAAATGCGGTTTGATCGTGCCCACTAGCACATCATCAGAAATACACTACCTGATTTGACCACAGAGGTGGCTGACAGGACTAGGGGTGAAAGCGGAGAGAGAGGGTGCAAATCCGTTAAGGGGATTTAAGCGGGATCCCTGCCTACAGTGACTCGTGTGTGGAGTCAGACTGCACGCTATGACACGGCTCATTATCAGCCTGAATCTTGCTGCGAGCGGCTCACGTGAAAGCAGAGGTCAGCGGTGCTTACAGGTGGGCTGGTCTGTAAGGTGACATGCAATCTACTGCAATAGCTTTGCTACATCTCAATATTACGCTCATGATTTATGTAGCACTTCAAATGTCAGCTCAACATTGAGGAAAGGCTCATTTCGGATCTTAAAGTAACATTAGGGTTCAAGGGTTAGTTCACCCCAAAATGAAAATTCGGTCATTACTTACCCTCATGTCGTTCCAAAGCCGTAAGTCCTTAGTTCATAAACCGTTTCAGTTTTATGAACGAAGTGTCTATGCAGGGTCAGAAAGCTCTTTCCATCATTCGCCCATCATTTTCTGCGTTTTCGCAACCGTAGCAAGCATTTTGATAGGATAGGATGACGAACACTAAAAAAAGCAAAAAAACGCATACAAAAATTTCGAACTCAGTGTCCAACTTAAGGACCTTAAAAGTGACCGCATCTTAACCTAGTATTTCACTTTGTATAAACAAAAAAAGGACGGACAAATGGAAATATTTTTTGGTAATCAACATTATTACATTAACTTTAACCTGGAATATTATGGTAGCAAATTTTGAAAAAAAAAAAAAAAAGTGTTGTGTTAGATGCAGTGTTAATTTTGACAGCAAATTTTGATTGTTTTAGTCAGTCTTTTGACTAAAACGCTATTTAGTTTTAGTCATATTTTAGTCCATCTGAATTGTTTTTAGTTTTAGTCTAGTTTTAGTCGACTAAATATCGATTTTAGTCAACTAAATCTACAGTAAATTTAGTCGGCTAAAATCTAATGGGTTTATAACTCATTATATAGGTTTGATATTAAGGTTTTATCATGATACCGATTTAACTGCGGTGACACACAACATGCCTTTATGTTAAAATTAAATAAAACCACTTCTCATAAAGAACAAGAACATGGTCTTCTTATTAATGAAATACCAATGGTTATATAGGCTAATTATGTATTCTTTATAGCAACTTGTTTACCATATTCTTCATTCTTTCAAGCAGACATAATTATTTGTATAAATAAATTTAGATTAATCTTTAGGGCTACTAAAGTTTTTCAGTCAAGAGCAGTGCATGATTTTCTGATGTCTTTCTGTTGTTGCTTGATTAACATCAATGACTCGAACAATAGCAACTAAATTAGGCTGCTATCCCTTTAAAACCGGATGCACGGATGAAATGGATGCAGTGTAGGGTAGATTGCTTTTTCCGTTACCACACCAAAACTAGGGACTGAAAAGAAGAGATTTTTCAAATGACATTTCCTTTACTTGTCTACTAAAATATTAATAATTATTAACATCCATAAGTAGGTCATAATTGCCACAATTAGCTCATAAACACAAGAAGCTTTTTTGTTCCAACTGTACCCATGTCGGGTACAGTTGGAACAGAACCCGAGCACAG